>NW_005356674.1:9217150-9239151 GCF_000412655.1 Myotis brandtii
ATGACCCAGCTCCCCCTCCCCCGAGGGTCTAAGGCAGGGGTGGGCAACCTTTTTGACTCGAGGGCCACAATGGGTTCTTAAACTGGACCGGAGGGCCGGAACAAAAGCATGGATGGAGTGTTTGTGTGAACTAATATAAATTCAAAGTAAACATCATTACATAAAAGGGTATGGTCTTTTTTTTTTTTAGTTTTATTCATTTCAAACAGGCCGGATCCGGCCCGCGGGCCGTAGTTTGCCCACGGATGCTCTAGGGCCTCTCTCACCTCGTGATCTGCTGATCCTGGGATTCTTATTCTCTGAGAGTTCATTTCTTCCCCCATGCCCTGGGCTGTCTGAGCTGCTCTTTGGTGTGTTATCTAAGGCATGACTCCTCCTCAATCACAAAGCCTGTGGTTACCGAGTACCTATTATGTGCCATACATTCTCTGTAGCACTGTATTGTTATCTGTCCATTCAATCCTCACAACCCCACCTAAAGAATTTCCATATTACCGATAAGGAAATTGAGGTGTGGAGAGGCAAAGTAGGCCCCACAGCTAGTATATAGTAGAGTTGGTATTCTACCCGCCATCTAACGCCTAAGCCTTTGCTTTCACTTCTACTTCATACTATACTACAGGTGAGTAGCTTATTTGTAAATGTTTATCAGAAACTCCCAAGTGACCCTATCGGAATTATCCAGGGAGTTTGGACAGGGACCTATTGTCTGCAGAGGACAGAGGCGACAGTATTACCAAAAAGCCCCGACTACAAGTTCATTGGTGGTCCTGTTTGCAACTCAGCTGCATGAGACTTTCTTTTTATGTCTGAACGAGATTTGAGAGTCACCCACTAGTTGTTGAGTCTCAATGTCATTTGTCATGAGCCCCAGGAAAGGTGCTAGGTGGCTGCCTGTTTGTCCTCTGGGGTAATTGTGATGGACAGATGCAATTCTAACTCTATCATCTCAAGAGGGTTGTGGGTCTTTCCTAATTAAGGTTTATAGCTCACCCTGGTCCCCTGAGATGGAAACAGAGGGAGAGATGTGACAAATGATTGCACCGTGATTTTTCATCCCACTGATTGATAACGGTCTCTCAGGATAATCTAAACTTCGTCCTTGAGTTTAGGGCTGACTGGCCTGCATGTGGCGCTGACCATGTGTGGGCAGGTTAACTTGGGCATTGGAATGCATGGGGTACAACTGCAGGCTTGATAATATCTTCACTGTTGCCACAGTTGGGGTCTGCCTAGGATTTGGTCTTGCTCTCTTTCTCTCGGCATGAAGAGATCCAGGATGCAAAGTTAGACTGCCTTCTTCCTACCCATTATTTATTGCTTTATTTATGCCACATGGACTGATCAGCAACACCATCAATGAACCTGATATCACTCAATTCCTGCTGCTTAGAAAGTGGGACTTTTTCTGAGCAAGCCAATCAGAGTGGATACAAGACTATTGGTTATTTATCTCAGATAAGTTCCCCCACCTCTTTGCTAACAGAACTCTAATTTTTTTTCCATCTAATTGTCTTTCAAGTGACCCTATCCCCAGCTAGAGGGTAAATTGTTCTAAGACAAATTATTCCAATTAGTCTAAGTCACATGCGGTCTTCTCATAGCCCAAAACAGTTAATGGTGTGGGTTGGGCATATGACTCATTTCTGGCTTCTAGGATCTGAGAAATTGGCTGGTGCAGAGACATTTGGGAAAAGGTTTTCTTGCTCTGAAAAAGAATTCATGAGTCAGAGACGGCCCATTCTCCTCTGGCTAGTTGTCCTATCTATAAATGAAACCTAAATTATGGCCGCCTTCTTGTGACTGAGATGGAAGCTCATTGAGGACAAAGCAAACAAGCTAGAGATGGAGAACAGAAAAAAACTGGGCCTCGATGGAGCCTCAGAATGCATCAACCCTGCAGCCAGGCTCCTTTGGAACTTGTGTTTTGTGGAACAATGGAATATTCTCATTGCTTAAACCATTTAAAGTTGAGTTTTCTGTTACATGCAACACCAAAATGATATAAAAAAGTTGTTGGTAAGAATATGAAAATTCCGTGTAGATTTTAGGGTTTGCAGTGCTGCCTTAGCTGTTCTATAGCTCCCCTCTCCTTGTTCCACTGCACTTTGACTCTGGGCCATTCAGGGGCCAATTTGGGTCTTGTATGAAGGAGCTTGCCTTGCACTCTTGTCAGCACTAGCAGACTCTGCAGTGTAAGCCCTGAGTGTGGTGCTTACCCATGCGATGCAGAGGAGACATCCCAAGGAGGTGCAATAGATAACTTCTTAAAACCCTTTGTCCTCTCTGAGTGGCAGGGCATAAAAAGGGATAATCTAGGAAGAAAATTTGCTTGATTTCCACTCAGCCACTTACTAGTGATGTGACCTTGGATTATATTATTTAAACTTTGGGCCTTGGCTTTCTCATCTGTAAAATGGGAACCGAAACATCCTTCATTGTAAGATGGTTATAAAGATTAGATCTAGTAAATGCCTGGTCTTTGCCTGCCTCTCTAGTCTGCTTCTTCTCTGCTAGTCATGCTCTTTCTATTTCAGCCACTCTAACCCTCTCAGATCTTCCAGAGTGCTTTGCCTTCTCTCACCACAGGACGTTCGTGCATGCTATTCTCTCTGTGAGGATGTTCTGTCCTCACTCTATCACCCTCACCATTTGGTGAATTCCTACTCATCCTTCCTGCTGTCAGTTCAAGCATCCCTTCCTTTCCTGAATCTCCTACAGAGATCATCTTTACTTGCTGTTTTCATGGAACCATAGTCCTTTGAGAGCATTTGTCACAGGCCTAGTTATTTCCCTATTACTGTGCTTTTGGTTAATGTTGGACTCCCCCAGTACTGGTAGCCTGAAGTTCCAAGAAATGAGGGATCATGTCTCATGTTCATATCTGTTGTATCCCCAGGTGGCTAGATCAGTGCTTTTCCTATACTAATATTCAGTAAAATTTGTTGCATGGATGCATGCATATGCAACTCTCTGATATTGAGCAGGGCCTCAGTAAATTGTAACTGCCATTGCTGTGGTGTCCTCTTATCAGACTTTCCAGCCGTGTAATATTCCTTATGTTCTCCTGAATGGAATCCAGAGAATTTCATCACTAAGTTGTCCTTTACCTATGGTACAAAGGAGCAGATGGTAGAGTATCATCAGAAATCCCAGAGGACTTTGCCTCTCTGAGCCTCAGTTTCTTCATTTACCCAATGAGTTAGATTCTTGCTTTTCTGGCATTCCTAACACCCTCAGGTATAGGGCACGTCACAGGGGGAATATGGCACATTTTCCTGGTTCGGTGGCTTTAGTTGAATATTTGGGGAAACAGAAACCTATATGATGAATTAAACCAACATGCTTTCTTAAATCAAATCCTATATAATAAAGAGCTAATATGCTAATTAGGCCAAACAGCTGAACGACCTTCTGGATGACCTTCCAGATGACCTTCTGGACGAAGCCGGGGCTACAAGGGCTGACTGAGGCTGTGCGGGCCGGCTGAGGCTCTGAGGGCCAGCAGAGGCTGCAAGGGACTGCAAGGGCCAGCTGGGGCTGCAAGGGCTGAGCCCCTTGCACGAATTTCATGCATTGGGCCTCTAGTTACAAGATAAAGGGATCTACCCTCACTTTCTTTGGGGCTGCACATTCGTGTGTCAGAATCCCCCAGACCCTGTCCCTGGGATTTGGTGTGAACTGGTCTGGAATGGAGCATCAATACATGTTCATATTTAAAAGCTCCCCAAAGGATACTGTTGTGCAGGCAGCGCAGAGACCACTGAGCGTGGCACTTGGGTGGAAAATGCAACTCTGTGTCCTGGATGAGTTCAAAGGTCCTTTCTAGTTGGGACCTCTTTTTCTCCTGCAGCTGTTTCCAAATGATCTTGCAATTCTAAAACACGACTTCTAGGTCTTTCAAGAGCTACTTTTGGGTCTTCACCTTGTGAGAATGTTCACTAGCAACCCAGGCAATAACCTCATGAGGATGTTCAGGGTGCTTGGAAACCAGCTGTGGCCCCTGGTGATAAGCCTGTCCCTGTGTTTTCAGAGGAGAAAAATGCATGCATCTAAATTTCCTGATGTAAGGTCTGGCCAGCTCTGCTCAGATTTAGAACCATGGATTCCAAGGCACCTCAGGCCTACACATATAAGAGTCTGCTGCAGCCTTCTCACTCCGTTTCCCTACTGTCTCCCGTGTGGCCACTGCCGGGATTTAATTGAGCAGGAGTCTGACCCTCTGCCTGGCTCTTTGTTACCATGCAGGTTGCACAGCAAAGGGTGTGAAAGCTTCTCTCAATAATGCATCTCCACACACCGCCTTTCTGAGCAGGCTCATCCAGGGATCTTAACGCTCAGCATACAGGGATGCTATGAAAATCAAATGTGTTTTATTTATAAGTCCCTGTGCTCCCCCTCCCAACCTCCCAAAGAAAAAAAATTGCAAGCAGTGAATGCAAATAATTTTTCAAATCGATCGTTTTATGAAAATGCCTGCTTTTATTCTATCTTTTTTAAGGACTAGAGAACCACATAAATGACAATTCCAGAGACCATAGATTTATGACTTTTTTACTTTCCAAATATGTTGGCACAGAGTAAAAAAAAAATAAAATTTTGTAATTTCGGGAAGAGAATAATGTACTTTTTTATTAAAATGGAAATGACACACTGCTGCATATCTAAGTTGATTTAGTGTTTTTATTAGTTATATAACTGTTTTAATACCTCACTAACTATTGCATTCTCCCTTAAGGTTTCCATTGTTCACATACCCTAGAAACAAATTGATAATTCTGAAAAAATAAAGTATTTCTTGGTTGTTTGCTAACAGCAGAATAGCAATCAGTCACCACAGGGTTACTACAATGAGCATCATTATATCTGGATCCTTATCAATTTCACTATACGGGTAAGTATTATTGCTGTGTACCGGAACTCCTTTGGTGTTATTGCTTAATTTTAATTGTGATTGTAAAATGTGAACAATGTGGATCTTTAAACCACAATTAAACACCTGCTATACTTGTTGTCTGTTGGCATTTGAAGATATATTGAGTATTTAAAAACTGCTGATTCAGATATTACATTGAGCATAAAAATAGATTTAATTTGAGAACCAATGTTTGCTCCAGGAGGAAGTTCCAGGAAAGTTTTCGCAAGTCAGGTAGGTGAGTCCAGAGTGAAGTGCGATAGGAAAGCATAGACCTGATAGCAACTGTCACTGTCCGGCAGGCCGTTCTCCAGCCGTCTCCTGCCAGGTTTCATGCCAATTTCCCTCAGCCGTGGGGAGCTGCCTCTTTGTCCCGCTGACAACTTGTTAATGAAGAACCTCCGTTCAGGAAGCACCTGCCCGGTGTTGATGAGATATTAATAGGAGAAATAACCGAGTTAGAGGCGCAGGGGAGGATAGTGGAGAGAAGGGGGAACCATATCTGATTTCAGCCCCAGGTCCCAGCCCAAATCAAATGTGAAAAATAGACGATCCTGGACTTGGGGGCTTACATTCTACATATGGAGGAGGATTTGAAGTTTCCTGAAATCCATATTCAGACTGAGCGTTGGTCCCCGAGCTGGGTCTGCAGACTGTGAAATGGAGGTTTTCTTTCTTTTCTTTTTTTCCCGATAGGTCAGTAGGTGTCTCCATCCTCTCCATCCTCAAAATTTAACTATTTCCACAGTGCCTGCAGAACACTGTACTCGGAGCTGAGTTTCCAATATCCTTTAAAACAACGTCATTTGCCTTAGCTCAGATATGCTTCAGTTTCTGTGGAAAATAGCACATCTTGCTTTAATTTCCCAGCAGTGTTTTTATAAACAGCAAAGAAGGGAGTAGTATGGGTGGGACAATGGGACAATAAAAGAATCTTTCCTTGGAGAAATGGGACCACAGGTTGGATGTGAGGAGCAGGAAAGAATAAAATATACTGGGTTATATTCATCTAAGCTTAATTTTTTTCTCACTTACAAAAAAATGAAATCAAAATAGATTTGCAAATCCCAGCTCTCCATTTCAAGTAAACAAATCTGATGGTGCGCGAGGGAGCTGCTGAGCTGTGTAAGAAGGTTCATGAGAAATGGTTAAACTTTCTGGAAAGACTGTAAAACATGTAGCTAAGAGGCAAATGCGTGATGAAACGTGACAGAGGTGACATACACCTGTTGGGGAGTTGAATCTGGAGTTAAGTTGCGCAGGTAAATTCTATTTGATTGTAGAAGTTGGAATGTCAGCCCAGCTGGCGTGTTTCAGTGGTTGAGCATCGACCTATGAACCAGGAGGCCACGGTGCTATTCCCGGTCAGGGCATATGCCCAGGTTCTGGGCTCAATCCCCAGTGTGGGGCGTGCAGGAGGCAGCCAATTGGTGACTCTCTCTCATCATTGATGTTTCTATCTCTCTCTCCCTCTCCCTTCCTCTTTGAAATCAATAAACATATTTTAAAAAAGAAAAAGAAATTGGAATGTCATGTTCAGCTGTGGTGGCAAACTCTGGGCCCTTTGCTTCTCCCCTGAGCTCTGCCTCAGTGCTGTGACTCACTGATGAGAAACAAAACAGATTTTCAAAAGGTCTTAACAAGTAATCCCAGTGTTTAGTGAGAGTCACTGGAGAACCCAGAAGAGGGGATCACACACAAAAAACAGTCTAAATCTCTCATTTTACAGGGGCAAACCTTTCTCCCTCTCATGTTTCTGGTGTCACCAGCACCGTGGAAATGATCCCATGCCCCCTAGATCGATGTCCCTGTGAAATTGTGGTTCTGAATTGCTGGTGAGCAAGGAAACTGCCCAGGGAACTTTTGCTTTTCCTTCTTCCAAATCATATAGCTGGAAGCTCCATCTCTGCTTTGGCTCACAGGGATGCAGGGGTGGAGGTGGGTGGTGCGGAGAGGAGGGAAGGGGTAGGTGATAAAGAGATTACAGGTGCATTCTGCTTTATTTTTTTAAAATTTTATTTTATTGTTTAAAGTATTACAAATAGTATACAAATGTCTCCTTTTTTTCCCCATTGACCTTCCCCTGGCCTCCCCTACCCCCTGGCACATGCCCTCACCCCTTCACCCCCAGTGTCTTGCAGCCATTGGTTATACTTATATGCATACATACAAGTCCTTTGGTTGATCTCTTATCTCCCCCCACCCCCACATCTTGTTCATCAGTTTATAATGGTCTTTATTATCCATAAATGAGTGAGATCATGTATTTTTCTTTCACTGACTGGCTTCTTTCACTTAGCATAATGCTCTCCAGTTCCATCCATGCTGTTGCAAATGGTAAGAATTCCTTCTTTTTTATAGCAGCATAGTATTCCATTGTGTAGATGTACCACAGTTTTCTAATCCACTCATCTGCTGATGCTTTAGAATTATAGCTCCAAGCCTAGTCTTTTTAGGACCAGCTTTAAAGCAAGAATTGTTTCTCTTGGGCTTCATTTAAAGGGACCCTTAGATATAATACTTGTGCCCAGTGAAGATCCATAATAGATGCTCAGTAAATCATTCTGAATGAGTGAATAGGTAGAGAGCAGGCCTATAGAATGGGTCATGCCAAGAGTTGATGTATGAAGAAGTTCTCATTCACCAGCCTACCTTGTACAATGATGGGGGGAAAATAGTATCTGTGCTTATGAAGGCATATTAATTAAGGTAACATCAGCTACTGTAATAGATAACCCCCCAAATCCCAAAGCCAGTAGCCCATATCCCATTTCACTGTCACTTATTGTCTAGAATTAATGTTCCTGACCAGGGATAGGCTACTCCAAGCTCTGATTTAAGGGCTCCCGATACTCAAGTCTGTGGCTCCTTCACCATGAACTTTCCAAGGTCGCTGGAGGAGATGAAAGAGCATGAAGGACCAGGCATGGGAGGTTTTTATGGGGTAGGTCAGGAGGTGAGACACACACCACTTCTCTTCAGATTCCATGTCCAGAACCCATTCCCATGACCACACCTAATTTCAGGGAGGCATGCAAACTAGTCCAAGAAGAAGAGAAAACGGGAGAATTTCTCAGATGTTTGTTAGAAGAAACCAGTGGGTTAGAGCATGCCCTGGCTCTTCTACTTGCTGAAGGAAAATAAAATATGCTGAACAGTTTGATTTTTTTGGCCTGGATGGGAGCATCTAGTCTGTCCTGCTCATGGTAGGAACTTTGAAATGGCCAATGTCTCAGACTCAAAGCAGGAGGTGAAACTGGAGGGTGAGAGTTCTGTTTGGAATGGATGGATGCTTTTGTTTTGGAATTGCCTTGGTCCTAAGCATGTGCCACAATTGAATAAGTTTACACTCTCTATGATCACTATTACGGCAATCTGAATTAACTGGGAATACATCCCTGGAGACCCAAGGGCTAACCTTTCCTGGATAGTATAGTGATAGATACAGGTCAGTGAAACTCACATGATATACAAGCTGGATTCATATTATAAAGCCTATGTGATTTTATGTTCTTATCTCTCCTCTAACAAAAATAAATCATTTGGCATTTTTTGTTTTTGTGGTTTTAATGTGTGACTTTTTCTTTCTTGCTTTGGCTACCAGGATGCTTAGGGCTAGGTTTCTGGTCCAGGTACCAACCTTCCTTACTTTATGACTCTTTTTTTTTTTTACTAAAAAAAAAAAATACCTTCTTTAGTATCTTGTTTTAAACCACTTCAAATTCTTAAATAAAACCTAGGAAAAATATAACAAACACATAGATTCTATCATAATTTCTCTTCTATGAAATTATTGGACAAATTCTTTCGTAGCAGAAACAACATACACCAGAAACCAGGAGGATCAGTTCTCCAATGCAGCTCTCTTTGAAGACCCATTGCTGAGTGGGACAGTTGGGATTTTAGAGACCTCACTTGTTTTATCTCTATCTATCTATCTATCATCTATCTATCATCTATCTATCTATCTATCATCTATCTATCTGTCATCTATTGTTAATCCTCACCCAAGGATATTTTCCCATAGATTTTTAGAGAGAGTAGAAGGGAGGGGGAAAGACCGAGAGAAACATTGTGAGAGAGACACACCAATTGACTGGAATCGAACCTGGGACCCTTCAGTCGGAGGGCCGAACACTATCCACTGAGCCAAAC
The DNA here is from genome assembly GCF_000412655.1 of Myotis brandtii. Lineage (NCBI taxonomy): Eukaryota > Metazoa > Chordata > Mammalia > Chiroptera > Vespertilionidae > Myotis > Myotis brandtii. The sequence continues at coordinate 9,226,221 of NW_005356674.1, forward strand.
TGGCTACAGCCAGACCTCAGTTGTTTTAGGTAGAAGAGAGTGTATTCTGGGCTAAATGCTGATTGGAACAAATTTTGTCTTACCCTAAATTGTTTTCTTATAAGCTGAATTCTGCTTGTCCTTAAAGAACAGTTGTCCTGCAGCTCTGAGGCCCAGCCAGCTGAGCTGTACCTTTGCTGTATACAACTGTGTCATGGCCTGGATCTGTGTGTCAAACTGTTACATAACTTCAAAACTTTTTCCTGATTAAGGATAAGTTTTCCTTTGCTCTACTTGCATTCATTCATTTATCTAGGCATCATTATTGAGTGCACTTCCAGAATGTACTAGGCATCACTGGACAGCAGAAATGTGTAGCTGAGGTAAATGCTGAAGTTTCTGAACTGATCAGGCCTTAGCCCTGAGGAGCTTCTATTCTGCAGGAGACCAACACGAAGTACAATGATGTTTTTCAGTCATGAGCTTGATAGTCCTCCCCTTCAACCCCTCTTCCGCAAATGAATAAACACATTTCTCATGGTAGAACTTGCGTTTGAAAAATATGTGACCTTATGGGAACTATAGAGTTGGGGATCAGGATAGAGAGAATCAATGAAAGCTATGGAAATTTATGGAACCTATGGAAATGAAACTCATTAAATGAAAAAAAGATAACACAGGGTAAAGAGAATATTGCTATCAAAATTCTCTAAAGCTTGGAAATAAGGCATGTATTTTCAGTGCTATGTGGGAGCATTAACAAGGCCATCGGAGGATAATTAATTATCATTTGCTTGACTTTGCTATTTACTATTACTCAAGGGTTCAAATTCTGTGAAGTTTACATGTTAACTTGTAGATCTTGTATGGCAGAGGTGCAAATAACTTCTGTCTGGTAGCAAAGATAACCCCAAAGGTTATGGTTTTTATTGTCCCATGGAACATTAATCTGTTTTGTATCTAACCTAGCAATCTAATTCTAACATTTCTTATTAAATGCCTATAAATACCTTGTTGCTCAAAATGCTCTCTGAACTAGATTTACCTTCACACTGCCTCCTTCATTAATAAGCTAATAAATCTTTGACAGGTGTTCATTTTATATTTATATGAGATTCTTGTTTTCAACTATAAAAAATTACACTTTGACATTGTAGCATTTTCACATCTTACATTATTATGAGCGCAAAATCCATTTCTTTTCACCATCCTTGCTTAATGGAAAATTGTCAGAATCTCTCTCCCCTGCAGTCTCAATGAGACATATAGAAAGTTGTTTGCTTTGCTGTAGGTGTATTGAAGGGCCCAGCCATCCCATGTCTGATCTTCCATCTGTGAGTTCAACACTTTTGCCTTTTTATTGTTTTAACTTATGATTCCACCATGCGGTCCCACCATGGAACATGGCACAAGGATAGTTGATGTGGAGGCAATATTGGGAGTCTTCATTTAACCCACTCAGCTCACTATGTGAGAGGAGAATTGTTTTGATGTTCTTCCCAATGTTTTCTCCCATAGTAGCTCCATGCCAAAATCCATAAGGAGAGCTCAGGACACTATCATCGAAGTCTCTCATGCTTGACTTCTGTCTTTCCAATCATAATGATTAGTTACTTTAATAAACATTTATTGTACACCTGACAGGAACTTTCCACAATTACAGAACAACAGCAATAAACATTTATTGAGTGCTTACTATGTGCCAGGCACAGTTCTAAGCAGGTTCTATTATTACCTCAGATAAATAAGATAGGATTCCTATATATGAAACCATATGCAGCCACACAGCTTAATAGGATTAAGAGCTAAAACTGTGTTAACAAGATTTTACTATTCTAGAACATTTTTTCCCCAGAAAGATGAATTTGTGAATACATTTATTATTTCAGGAACTTGTAAAAATTCATTTTTTCCATAACGATAGGCTAGTAAACTAGTTTTCATCAGGGTAATAATAGCCCCTCCTCAGAATAATAGTTGACTAGGTTATCAAGTGACCATTTACTGCTCAAGGTTCTCTTCAACACTCTTGCACATTGAGTCCACCTATCCTAAATGATTCTATCACAAACTTGACCCGGTTCCATCCAATACCTGCATTAGGTTTTCCCCTTTCTCCTTCCATACCCCAAATATTCTCTTCTCCTAATCATTTTAGTAGGAATGACTTGGAATTTACATATGTTCAAGCCAAAATGAATACGCAGTAAATCTACATACTCTAGATTTCACCTAAGGGAAATTTATGATGGGGAGGATTATTTGATTAGAAATATATTGTAAAAAAAGTATTTTTTAAACAGTTACAATTTTGGACCCACTAGTGTGTTGTGAAACCAGCTTAGTGGGAGGTGAAATCAATTTAGTGGGTTGCAAATAGCATTTGAAAAAAATGAAATAGAATAGAGAATAAAAGAGTGCATCGCACTTAATAAGGGTAAATAATGTGTGAAATTTTTGTTTCATACTCACATGTATGTACATATTGGATCACAATGTAAAAGTTATTTTTTAATAGTGAATAGTAAAAGACTCTGAAAGTCGCTGCTATAGGGGAGGTGTGCTAGGAGTATTAGTTTTCAGATGGATAGTAGCAATTTTAAAGTCTAATGTTATGGTTATAGTTTGGGCCAAGCCACATAACCTGTGGTGCTTTAATTTTTCTTATTTATAAAATGAGGATAATATTATCTCCCTATGTATAAGTCTAGATTCTTCTGGTTGCAATTGAGAGAAACTCAGCTCGAAATAGCTTAAGTTAAAAAAAAAAAGAAAAAAAAGAAAGGCTTTCTTGGAAGGATTCTAGTCAACTCAGAGTCTGAAGCAAGAGCTTGAGGAACAAATGGGCAGCTTTGGAGCCTGGGACTAGACCAGCGGGTTCAGTTCTGCTAGAAGTCAATCCCTCTCTCTCTTTCTTTCCCCACCCCCTCAACTTGCCTTTGCTCTGTTTCTTTCCTATGGCAGACAGCTGTCTTCACATGGCAAAAATTATGATTACCATTAACTTTGGGTTTATATGCTATAGCTCTGACACCTAAGAAACGAGAGGTCTTCATTGTTCCTGCCAGTTAGATAATCTCATGGAAAGGTCTGATTGGTTCATCTCTGGTCTAGTGCCCATTCCTGAGCAACCTCCCTGAGGTGGGGTGGGATGAGGGCTTAGAATTGGCAAGGCTAGGTTTTGTGTATAACTGTGTGGTGGTGGTGGTATATGTGTCTATATATGTATGTGTGCGGGTGCATGCAGACGTGTGCATGTGGGCATGCTTTTAGAAAAAATTGAGGAAAGGTCTGATAGGAAGACAATGAAAACTACATCTTTTATATGTCACAAGAATTTTCTGAGAATTAATAAAATATAGTTCATGAGAGGTTCTGAACTTGTAATTTACCTTGAGGAATAACTTAAATGTCTTCACAGTAAACTAGCATCTGTGGAATGAATTCTTGGGCCCATAAAAGAGCAAGATGTGATTAATTCTATAGGAGGTGCCTTACGGGCCACCCCACCCTCTCCTTGATGTGCAAAATGCCTTCCCGAGGTCCCCTGTGCATCATTCCTAACTCAGCCGGGTCTGGGCAGAGGTTTGTGATTTATTAAGCACACTGGTTAGAACAACTCGATGCAGGAAAGACCCAGAAACCACTCTGGGACCCTGAAGTTCCTCAAAAGATCATGAGATCTAAACTTCGCTCTTGCTAAGATTTCAAATGCCTCAGGTTTATAATAAGCTTCATACTTAGGAAATGATGGTATCTGGTAATGGTGAGGAAAAATATTTGCTAATGAAAATCTAAATGAGGGATGATGAAGCTAAACATCATTAGCTTTGGTTAGTTTCCCTACACGATTGGCTGAGGGATATCTTATCCACAGGAAAAGTTTCTTGATGCCAGCCACTCTTTTCTTGGATTTATCACCTCACTCTCAATAAACCATTTAAATACCTTATGCTGCTCCAGAGAATGTCCTGGCTACCCAAATATTTTCGTGTCAATCTTCTGTAATCAGTTCTGTCACACTGGGCCCTCCTGGGAATGAAACAGGTTTACTTTAAAATTTTATGAGATCAACTCTTCTATATCCAATGGCCGGTCATAGAATGGGATTATTAATACAGAATAAGTAACAGGCAACTGAGTTAGGGGACTGTAATTCCATTGAGAGGCTCTAGATTTTTAAATTAATTTGAAGCTTATGAAAGCTATAAGACTGACAGCCCAGGAGGATGAAGTGGGCTTTTTTCCCTCTGACGAGCAGGTACAGCTATATCAGAGACTGTGACGGAACTTCTGGCAAGGTTTGTCAAGGTAGTTTCTTTACCCATGGTCCCTGTAAGGATAGAGAGGCTTATCTTGTTCTGACATCTTTTTTCTTTTCAGAATTAGGATGATAGCGCTTTGGGGTCAAAGAAAACCAAGATAGATTACCAGCTCTGTGTCTTACTTATAATGTGATTTAAGAAGGGCTGCCAAATCAAATACAGGATGCCCAGTTTGAATTTCAGGTATAATTTTAGATTTTTTAGTATAAGTTATGTCCCGAATATTATACAGGGCACATTTACGTTAAAAAACTTTATTTGTTGTTTATGTCATATTCACATTTAATTGGGGATCCTATGTTTTGATTTGCTAAATTTGACAACTCTCGATTTAGATGATATCATTTACTCATTTAACAAATGTTTATTGGCTGCCTACTCTGTGCAGTGAACAAAGAGATAAGAATGTGTGCTCATAAAGGTCACATGAACAGTAAAGAACATAAAGATTGTGTCAAATGATGATTTGTGCTATGGAAAATAAAACAGCAGGGAAGAGTGGGGATTGGTGGTGGGAGCTGGGATTTTTAAGAAGGTCCATCACGAAAGGCTTCACAGAGCAAGTATTTGAACAAAGACCAGAAGGAAGGAAGGGAGCCAGCCCTATGCGTGCGTAGCTGGAGGGAGTTCATCCCAGGCAGAGACCAACAAGGGGAACGGTCCTGAGGCAGGAGGTGCCTGGCATGCTGGAGGAACAGCAGGGAAGCCAGTGTGGCTGGAGAGGAATGAGCTGGGGGAGAGGAGAAAGGTAATATATGTAAAATGCCTGGCAAGAGACTAGTGCTCTTTATTCCTGCTGGGGTGCTACATGGACCCTAATGAGTGCTAGTTGATGACCAGAGAGCCTTCTGGATGGTTTTAAGTCCTCCAAAGCCAGCCTTAGGGCCCCAGTTTCCTCAATCATAAAGTGGGGATGAATATAAGAGCATGGCCTCCCCTAAACGTTGTTGAAAGGGTCAACAGAGGTAAGACATAGGAGAGGTTTTGTGAAGCATTAAACTGTCACACAGATGTGGCATTATTATTCAGAGCTGCACAAAGCCCATTAGGTCTTTCTACTTTCCTCCTCTACAGGGAGGAGGCATAATTTGGTAATTTCTATAATTGAATATGCTTTCCTGCCTTTAGCTGGTTAGCTCCAAGATCTCAATTGATGAGGCTAAGCCTAAGGCATTTGGGTTTTGGTTGCGGTGATGGCCAATTAGCTTCACTCTGTTCCACACTACAAGGTACAGAGTAAGTCTGCTTTCCAGAAAGGGCAGCTCAGATGATGTTAGCCCATATGTTATTAAGGAGCCTGGCTGTGAGCTTGAGAGGCAAGACTAAGAACATAAAGGCAAGGCTTGGGGTAAGCAAGTGAGAGGCATTGGATAAGGCCTCAAGAAGTGGTGGGCTTGGTAGAATCCAAGGTCAGCAATAATTAGGTGAGGATGGAGAGTAGAGCCAGGGTCAGTGCAAAAGTGTATGGTCAAGTCTTGAAGGAACAGTTTGGTACTGAAGATAGTTTGTGACAAGGAGCTCAGGAGCTAAGATAAGGAGAGTGGGGAATGGGGTGGGAGGCCAGATGCCTGGATCCCAGATGCAGGGCACAAGTTGCTAAAGAAAAATGGGATGGAGTAATCCCTAAATCAGTTTTTTTTTTTCTAAGTATGGTTGGAAATCACCTCCATCAGACTGACTTGGGGAATTTAAAAATCATTTGGAGAGTTAACATGCAGATTGCTAGGCACCTTTGATCCAGAGGCAGTGGGGTGAGGCTTGAGGATCTTAAATAACAATGACTTTGGTTGTTCTGATATAGATGTAGAGACTCTTCAGTCTAATTTGAGACCTGTAGGTGGAGGTAAGTGTGTTCACCTATTTTGGTGAAGCATGAGAGAGGGGTTTCTTTTAACAATAAACTGAACTATATTCTTGTTGAATTTTGTGTTTTTATACCAATTACCTTCTTATGTCTCTGCATAGTTCCTTAACTTTTTTCATGAGTGTTAATCTTGACTTCTCTAACTAGATTAAAGTTATCTGAAGATCAGGGACCATGTCTTTCACATTTTTATGTCCTGAGTAGTACCAAAATTAGTGCTGGACATGTGGAATTTTAATAACTACTTTCCTACTTCAAGAATTAATTATACCCACCTGGTCACTGTGCCTCAGTGGTTGAGTGTCGACCAATGAACCAAGCGGCCACAGTTCGATTCCCAGTCAGGGCACATGCCCGGATTGTGGGCTCAATCCCCAGTGGGGAGTGTGCAAGAGGCAGCTGATCAATGCTGTTTCTATCTTTCTCTCCCTCTCCCTTCCTCTCTAATCAATAAAAATATATTTTAAAAAGGAATTACACAGACTTCCAGACAAGATGGCAGTGTACCTGCATCCTCCCACAACCACATTGAAATTACAGCTAAACTACAGAACAACCATCCTTCAGAACTGCCTGAAATTACTGAATGAAAGTCCTACAAGTAGGGCTTTAAAGAAGAAGCTACATAGAGACTGGTAGGAGGAACAGAGACTCAGAGCAGGCTGGTCTCATACCCACATGTGGAAGATGAAAATTGGGAGGGATATCTCAGCTATGGAGGCTCCCCATCCCGAGGAGTGAAGGGTCCCAGACCTATACCTGGTCCCCAGGCCCAGGGTTCCAGTGCCAGGAGAAGTCCCATAACTTCTGGTTATAAAAGCCAGCAGGGACTGTAGATGAGTGAGACAGAGCTGTTGGAGTTAGGCAGTTCCTCTTAGAGCAGTGGTTCTCAACCTTCCTAATGCCGTGACCCTTTAATACAGTTCCTCATGTTGTGGTGACCCCCAACCATAAAATTATTTTTGTTGCTACTTCATAACTGTAATTTTGCTACTGTTATGAATCGTAATGTAAATATCTGATATGCAGGGTGTATTTTCATTGTTACAAATTGAACATAATTAAAGCATAGTGATTAATCACGAAAACAATATGTAATTATATATGTGTTTTCCGATGGTCTTAGGCGACCCCTGTGAAAGGGTCGTTCGACCCCCAAAGGGGTCGCGATCCACAGGTTGAGAACCGCTGTCTTAGAGGGACCTGGCATGGACTTATTCTCTTTGAGCTCCAGCCCTGGGGCAGTAGCTCAAAAGGCACCAGGGACATATGGGGAGGAACTGGATTGTCTGGCATCAGGGCGAGAGCTGTGGGGGAGAGGGTAGCTTTCTACCAGACAGAAGTGCTGGCAGAGGCCACTGTTCCTTTTCTGAAACCCCCACAGAGCTGGCAGACAGGTGCAATATCTGTGTGTCCATCAACCTGGCTCACACTGTTCATCCTGCTGAGTGATGTAGACTGGAGCTGGAAGCCGGAGAGTTAAGTTTCCCTTCCTCTTTTATTCCAATCTGTAAAATGGTAGGTCATCTGGCAAGGGAATTTGGAAATGTAGTTTGTATTCTTCTAGCACCAATTTTTTGGTACACCATTGAGAAGGATGGAAGGATGGACTCACTGCTGAGAGAAAATAGGTAAATAACTAGCATAGCCAGCTAGTAAATGATAAAGCCAGAACTGGAACCTAGACAGTCTTGCTTTGGAGCCCATGCTAACTACCTCACTTTGCTAAAGAGGCTAACTCACCTTTCTTCCCCCATGGACAATACTACCTGGTCTTTTTTCAGAGAGAGAGAGAGAGAGAGAGAGAGAGAGAGAGAGAGAGAGAGAGAGAAATGAAGAGAAAGAAAGAGAGAAAGAAACTAGTATCTTGGTCCTGAATTGGGTGTTTGCAGAGCCACTGGGCTTACTGATCTGCCCCAATGTTATCTGAGTGGGGAAAAAGCACAGGAGAGAGATGGTAAGATGGTTCTGGCAAGAGGAGGGGGCAATGACTTGCCTCCTTGAGTTCCTAATTCATCAGTGATAGTGAAGATGGACTATCATGCCTATAGGTTAGAAATTTGGAGGATGGATGAGATTAGGGACTGCTGGAGTTTTGGAGACCACTACAGTGTGAGGCAAAGAGACCCATGCAGGGAAAAGCACAGGAGAGAGATGGTAAGACGGTTCTGGCAAGAGGAGGGGGCAATGACTTGCCTCCTTGAGTTCCTAATTCATCGGTGATAGTGAAGATGGACTATCATGCCTATAGGTTAGAAATTTGGAGGATGGATGAGATTAGGGACTGCTGGAGTTTTGGAGACCACTACAGTGTGAGGCAAAGAGACCCATGCATTAGAGAGCACTCACTGGGAGTCAAATGCATTGTTTTTAAGGACCTGCGAAAGCAGGGGGAATGGTAGGGATGGATTCCTTCTTAGTAGTCCAGTGAAGACCTCTAACTGTCTCTCTGAGGATATATGGACCATGAGATAGATAAGGTATTTAATCCAGGAACAGGCCCAGTATGGGATGTTCAGGTAAGGGAACAGCACTTTTCGTCAACAAAGAACAACACAGCCAATTTGCTAGAACAGTCACGTTAGGAAATAACCCTTTTCTCTTTTTTCTTCCTGTGGGGACACAGGAATAAGCATAGGGAAGAAGGAGGTATGGGAGAGAGAAGATAATATTCCCTGCAGACCACCAGAGCCACAATCCTACCGCCTAGGGGCCAGGGGGAGCTCTGAATTGAAGACATGTTCTTAAATAGTAAGGATTACCTCTTAGTAACCCAAATGAGATTTTTTTATAACTGAAAGTGACTGAAAAAAGCTATGGAACCAGGCTGGGGTATCATAAAGAATGTCCACTCATCTACAGAAATATTGGGTGGTTTGGCAGAACATAGTTGGTAGTAGTTACTAGAAAAATAAAATAACTTCAGGTTTATGCCTTGATAAGTTCAAAGTCTTCAGTCCAACCAGCCAGAGTGTATAATCCTTATAAAACCAGCATCCCATATGGCTCAGTGTGGAAGCCACATCTTGTTCAGAATCGTATTTTCAAAGCCAAAAGTAATTAAAAAGGAATTCTCTTCTCTATTTGAATTTTGGAAATCTGTAATAGGATCTAAACATAAGTCTACAGCAACTCTTTTATCTTCACTCAACTCTCTCACACTTTGGAATAATTTCAGTGCCTCTCTCCTCGAATCACTTAAAAATTCCTCTAACAGGCATCAATACTTCTCCATCCCCACTCTGCCATTACCTCTCCCTCAAAACTTTGATATATCAATTGTCTTTAGCCAATTGTGGTGTTTTCTTCTTGTTTCTCTTGTATTTCTCCCATTCTCTCAATTCTGCCTCAGAAAAGCCCAAAGAACCAGTTGAGGGGAAGATGGGCGCCATACAGGGTGCTGCCGAGATGCTGGAGCACGGCATGGGACGGGGAACAAGGGAAGGGGAATTCTGTCCAGCAGGTGGTGGTATTGACCTGGGGGGCAGGGGCAGGACAGCCACAAATCTTCAAACATTACTAATTTTTGTTTACCATAATCATGAAAAAATCTAACATTTTGTGGTGCATACAGCTCATTAAATATTTTTTTACCTATTGTATCTCATCTGATTTTCAAAGACCTGAAATAAGGATTATGCCCATTTTATAAGTGAGATAGGCTAAGTGACTTGAATCAATTAGTAGGACAGAACCTCAGGATTTGAACCCAGGACTCCTGACTTTGTCCAGTGCTTTTCACCTGCCACTTTTCTTTCCAATATGCACTTTATTCTTTCCATCTGCTGTTCTCTCAGAGGATAATTCCTCCCCCCTTATCACATTCTTATCACATTCTTATCTCTCTTGGCTACTCTTTTGAACCTACTGGCAATTTCCTTCCTGGTTTGAAACCACATAATTTTTAGTGACCAAGAAATAGCAAAGACTAAGAAGTTTCAGGTTGGTTGTTTTTGTTGTTGTTTTGTTTTGTTTGTTTGTTTTTTAATGACAGAACAAGAAGACATTTAAAGAGACTTTATCAAATCCTTAGAATGGCATATACATTTGGCCTGCATGCTAACATCATGATTCAGACATACCATGTGGTTAGGAAGTAAGGAGACAGACTGTTTTAACAAACAAAAACATCCACGTACTGGGGAGCACTGTCCTTGTTGAGAATGATGTGACCACTTCTTTTGGAATGTTTCTCAGAGCTGGTGCATAAGCCTCATAAGACAACCCACCTCAATTTTCTACTTATCCTCCTTTTGATACAAAACAAAGTTACTTGGCGATAAGGTCACTAGTCTTTTGTCTGCCTCCAAGAATGAAACTACTCCCAGAAGGCAAATATTTGATACCAAAGATGATATCTGTCTGTCTGTCTGTCCATCATCTCTATCTCTATTAAAATACCCAAGAAACTCTTAGGGTGATTAGATGTGCAGATTCGGGAACATGACTTGGTAGTCATCTAAGTTTAGCATTACTAATCTCGGCCCAAGCTGACTGATGGTCTGTGGCAAGGGTCAAGTGACTGGGTAGGTGGGAGGCGGGGGCTTGGGGAGGGCGGTTGTAAGCTCCCAGGGGCTTCAGTGTGTGAGGTGAAGCAACTCCAGTATGGGAAGTGTTGTCCTGGAGACCATTATAATTGGCAACCTGGGAGTGGAGAATTCTGAGGCTGGGATATGGGTACACAGATCCCCACCACTAGTATCTTTGTCCTGAATTGGGTGTCTGCTGAGCCACTGGGCTTACTGATCTGCCCCAGTGTTATCTGAGTGGACCTGGGCCAACACTGGCGTGATCAGGTTGATTATACATTTGATCACGTGGGGCATTAACACAGGTGACAAAAGAAGTTTGACTATTTTCACTGAAAAGACGTTACCTGGCATTGCTTAGTACTGATTGGGTAATGGCCATTTAATGGGCAGGTAAAGATTCTTAAATAAATTATTATTTAACCTACTTGAATTACTCAAATTATTGTCCTTCTGAGCACCACTTTCCTTTGACTATTCTGAATCCTCATAAGAGGCAGAAGAAAATTCCATTCATAGAACTTAATGAGTGTGTGCTTTTGCGGGTCCTCCCTTTCCTCAGCTTGCTGCGTTAATTTGGTTGGGGGGTTTATTCGTGGTTTTGACCAACTGTGCTTGTTCCATTTTTTGTCATAAAACCAAGTGAGGTGCTTTGTGTGAGCCTGTTCTCTTCAAAGAAGGACAAGATAAGAGGGTTGGGGAGGTGGAGAAGAGGGTGAGTTTCTGACAGGACTCCCACACTTCTTGTAAGCTGCATAGGCTCTGGTGTGGCCCCACAGAAGGAAGACCTAGACGTCAGGGAAACCCTCAAGAGAACTGAAGCCCCTCATTAACTTTCTGCCAGTTTAAGTATAAATCAAATATATTATTTGTGAGACCTGCTTAAAAATCATCCCAATTTTTTCTGACAGGACTCCCACACTTCTTGTAAGCTGCATAGGCTCTGGTGTGGCCCCACAGAAGGAAGACCTAGACGTCGGGGAAACCCTCAAGAGAACTGAAGCCCCTCATTAACTTTGGGACTCCCACACTTTCTGCAAGCTGCGTAGGCTCTGGTGTGGCCCCACAGAAAGGAAGACCTAGACGTCAGGGAAACCCTCAAGAGAACTGAAGCCCCTCATTAACTTTCTGCCAGTTTAAGTATAAATCAAATATATTATTTGTGAGACCTGCTTAAAAATCATCCCAATTTTATATTGTGACAGACATGTAAGTGTGCACCAATGATACATATAATTGCACTTAAGGCATAGTGGGTGGATTAGTTTCCTGTGGCTGCTGTAACAAATGACCACAAACTTGGTGGCTTAAAAAGAAAAGAGATATATTCTTTCACCGTTGTGGAGAGCAGAAGTCTGAAATCCAGGTGTTGGCAGGCCCGTACTCCATCCAGAGCTGTGGGGGACAATCCTTCATTGCCTCTTCCAGCCTCTGGTGGCTGTAGCTGTTCCTTGGCCTGTGGCTGAATCACTCCAATCTCTGCTTCCATCTCCACATGGCCTTCTCCTCTTCACTGTGTCTCCATTTGTCTCTTCACTGTGTCTTGTTTTTAATGTGTTTTTTCTTATTTCAAAGAGAGGGAGAGGGAGAGATAGAAACATCAGTGATGAGAGAGAATCATGGATTGGCTGCCTCCTGCACACCCCCTACTGGGGAGAGAGCCCCTGAGAATAGAGCCTCCTGGTTCATGGGTCAATGCTCAACCATTGAGCCACACTGGCCAGGCCACTGTGTGTCTTTTAAAAGAACACTTGTCACTGGATTTAGGGCCCACCTGGATAATCCAGGATGATCGTCTCTCAAGATCTTAAACTTCATCACATCTGCAGAGATCCTCTTTACAAACAAGGTCACATTCATAGGTTCTAGTGGTTAGGATGTGGATGCATCATTTTGGGGTCATCATTCAACCCACTACAATGGGTTCATTGATCTTATGTATCTTGAAATGTCTGACTTTTGGCATCTAAAATATGTTGTAATCATGAGCTAACCCTTACTGAGCTCTTTCTCTGTGCCTACATGGTACAGAGTCTTTGAGCTTATTCTTTTCTGATAATTCTCATAATTCTGTGAGGTAGCTCCTATTGTTATTTCCATTGCACAGATGAGAAAGCTCATGTTTGGATAGGTAAGTGATTTTTCCAGGGTCACAGAGCTTGTGTGATGGTGTGGGATGGCTCCAAGATTATGTCCAAGTCCATCTGTTTTGAGTTTGGGCTCTTAACCATTAT
>NW_005356674.1:9244083-9284392 GCF_000412655.1 Myotis brandtii
AGTGCTGGCAGAGGCCACTGTTCCTTTTCTGAAACCCCCACAGAGCTGGCAGACAGGTGCAATATCTGTGTGTCCATCAACCTGGCTCACACTGTTCATCCTGCTGAGTGATGTAGACTGGAGCTGGAAGCCGGAGAGTTAAGTTTCCCTTCCTCTTTTATTCCAATCTGTAAAATGGTAGGTCATCTGGCAAGGGAATTTGGAAATGTAGTTTGTATTCTTCTAGCACCAATTTTTTGGTACACCATTGAGAAGGATGGAAGGATGGACTCACTGCTGAGAGAAAATAGGTAAATAACTAGCATAGCCAGCTAGTAAATGATAAAGCCAGAACTGGAACCTAGACAGTCTTGCTTTGGAGCCCATGCTAACTACCTCACTTTGCTAAAGAGGCTAACTCACCTTTCTTCCCCCATGGACAACACTACCTAGTCTTTTTTCAGAGAGAGAGAGAGAGAGAGAGAGAGACAGACAGACAGACAGACAGACACACTAGTATCTTGGTCCTGAATTGGGTGTTTGCAGAGCCACTGGGCTTACTGATCTGCCCCAATGTTATCTGAGTGGGGAAAAAGCACAGGAGAGAGATGGTAAGATGGTTCTGGCAAGAGGAGGGGGCAATGACTTGCCTCCTTGAGTTCCTAATTCATCAGTGATAGTGAAGATGGACTATCATGCCTATAGGTTAGAAATTTGGAGGATGGACGAGATTAGGGACTGCTGGATTTTTGGAGACCACTACAGTGCGAGGCAAAGAGACCCATGCATTAGAGAGCACTCACTGGGAGTCAAATGCATTGTTTTTAAGGACCTGCGAAAGCAGGGGGAATGGTAGGGATGGATTCCTTCTTAGTAGTCCAGTGAAGACCTCTAACTGCCTCTCTGAGGATATATGGACCATGAGATAGGTAAGGTATTTAATCCAGGAACAGGCCCAGTATGGGATGTTCATGTAAGGGAACAGCACTTTTCGTCAACAAAGAACAACACAGCCAATTTGCTAGAACAGTCACGTTAGGAAATAACCCTTTTCTCTTTTTTCTTCCTGTGGGGACACAGGAATAAGCATAGGGAAGAAGGAGGTATGGGAGAGAGAAGATAATATTCCCTGCAGACCACCAGAGCCACAATCCTACCGCCTAGGGGCCAGGGGGAGCTCTGAATTGAAGACATGTTCTTAAATAGTAAGGATTACCTCTTAGTAACCCAAATGAGATTTTTTTATAACTGAAAGTGACTGAAAAAAGCTATGGAACCAGGCTGGGGTATCATAAAGAATGTCCACTCATCTACAGAAATATTGGGTGGTTTGGCAGAACATAGTTGGTAGTAGTTACTAGAAAAATAAAATAACTTCAGGTTTATGCCTTGATAAGTTCAAAGTCTTCAGTCCAACCAGCCAGAGTGTATAATCCTTATAAAACCAGCATCCCATATGGCTCAGTGTGGAAGCCACATCTTGTTCAGAATCGTATTTTCAAAGCCAAAAGTAATTAAAAAGGAATTCTCTTCTCTATTTGAATTTTGGAAATCTGTAATAGGATCTAAACATAAGTCTACAGCAACTCTTTTATCTTCACTCAACTCTCTCACACTTTGGAATAATTTCAGTGCCTCTCTCCTCAAATCACTTAAAAATTCCTCTAACAGGCATCAATACTTCTCCATCCCTCCTCTGCCATTACCTCTCCCTCAAAACTTTGATATATCAATTGTCTTTAGCCAATTGTGGTGTTTTCTTCTTGTTTCTCTTGTATTTCTCCCATTCTCTCAATTCTGCCTCAGAAAAGCCCAAAGAACCAGTTGAGGGGAAGATGGGCGCCATACAGGGTGCTGCCGAGATGCTGGAGCACGGCATGGGACGGGGAACAAGGGAAGGGGAATTCTGTCCAGCAGGTGGTGGTATTGACCTGGGGGGCAGGGGCAGGACAGCCACAAATCTTCAAACATTACTAATTTTTGTTTACCATAATCATGAAAAAATCTAACATTTTGTGGTGCATACAGCTCATTAAATATTTTTTTACCTATTGTATCTCATCTGATTTTCAAAGACCTGAAATAAGGATTATGCCCATTTTATAAGTGAGATAGGCTAAGTGACTTGAATCAATTAGTAGGACAGAACCTCAGGATTTGAACCCAGGACTCCTGACTTTGTCCAGTGCTTTTCACCTGCCACTTTTCTTTCCAATATGCACTTTATTCTTTCCATCTGCTGTTCTCTCAGAGGATAATTCCTCCCCCCTTATCACATTCTTATCACATTCTTATCTCTCTTGGCTACTCTTTTGAACCTACTGGCAATTTCCTTCCTGGTTTGAAACCACATAATTTTTAGTGACCAAGAAATAGCAAAGACTAAGAAGTTTCAGGTTGGTTGTTTTTGTTGTTGTTTTGTTTTGTTTGTTTGTTTATTAATGACAGAACAAGAAGATATTTAAAGAGACTTTATCAAATCCTTAGAATGGCATATACATTTGGCCTGCATGCTAACATCATGATTCAGACATACCATGTGGTTAGGAAGTAAGGAGACAGACTGTTTTAACAAACAAAAACATCCACGTACTGGGGAGCACTGTCCTTGTTGAGAATGATGTGACCACTTCTTTTGGAATGTTTCTCAGAGCTGGTGCATAAGCCTCATAAGACAACCCACCTCAATTTTCTACTTATCCTCCTTTTGATACAAAACAAAGTTACTTGGCGATAAGGTCACTAGTCTTTTGTCTGCCTCCAAGAATGAAACTACTCCCAGAAGGCAAATATTTGATACCAAAGATGATATCTGTCTGTCTGTCTGTCCATCATCTCTATCTCTATTAAAATACCCAAGAAACTCTTAGGGTGATTAGATGTGCAGATTCGGGAACATGACTTGGTAGTCATCTAAGTTTAGCATTATTAATCTCAGCCCAAGCTGACTGATGGTCTGTGGCAAGGGTCAAGTGACTGGGTAGGTGGGAGGCGGGGGCTTGGGGAGGGCGGTTGTAAGCTCCCAGGGGCTTCAGTGTGTGAGGTGAAGCAACTCCAGTATGGGAAGGGTTGTTCTGGAGACCATTATAATTGGCAACCTGGGAGTGGAGAATTCTGAGGCTGGGATATGGGTACACAGATCCCCACCACTAGTATCTTTGTCCTGAATTGGGTGTCTGCTGAGCCACTGGGCTTACTGATCTGCCCCAGTGTTATCTGAGTGGACCTGGGCCAACACTGGCGTGATCAGGTTGATTATACATTTGATCACGTGGGGCATTAACACAGGTGACAAAATAAGTTTGACTATTTTCACTGAAAAGACGTTACCTGGCATTGCTTAGTACTGATTGGGTAATGGCCATTTAATGGGCAGGTAAAGATTCTTAAATAAATTATTATTTAACCTACTTGAATTACTCAAATTATTGTCCTTCTGAGCACCACTTTCCTTTGACTATTCTGAATCCTCATAAGAGGCAGAAGAAAATTCCATTCATGGAACTTAATGAGTGTATGTCTTTGCTGGTCCTCCCTTTGCTCAGCTTGCTGCATTAATTTGGTTGGGGGGTTTATTCGTGGTTTTGACCAACTGTGCTTGTTCCATTTTTTGTCATAAAACCAAGTGAGGTGCTTTGTGTGAGCCTGTTCTCTTCAAAGAAGGACAAGATAAGAGGGTTGGGGAGGTGGAGAAGAGGGTGAGTTTCTGATGGGACTCCCACACTTTCTGCAAGCTGCGTAGGCTCTGGTGTGGCCCCACAGAAAGGAAGACCTAGACGTCAGGGAAACCCTCAAGAGAACTGAAGCCCCTCATTAACTTTCTGCCAGTTTAAGTATAAATCAAATATATTATTTGTGAGACCTGCTTAAAAATCATCCCAATTTTATATGGTGACAGACATGTAAGTGTGCATCAGTGATACATATATTTGCACTTAAGGCATAGTGGGTGGATTAGTTTCCTGTGGCTGCTGTAACAAATGACCACAAACTTGGTGGCTTAAAAAGAAAAGAAATATATTCTTTCACCGTTGTGGAGAGCAGAAGTCTGAAATCCAGGTGTTGGCAGGCCCGTACTCCATCCAGAGCTGTGGGGGACAATCCTTCATTGCCTCTTCCAGCCTCTGGTGGCTGTAGCTGTTCCTTGGCCTGTGGCTGAATCACTCCAATCTCTGCTTCCATCTTCACATGGCCTTCTCCTCTTCACTGTGTCTCCATTTGTCTCTTCACTGTGTCTTGTTTTTAATGTGTTTTTTCTTATTTCAAAGAGAGGGAGAGGGAGAGATAGAAACATCAGTGATGAGAGAGAATCATGGATTGGCTGCCTCCTGCACACCCCCTACTGGGGAGAGAGCCCCTGAGAATAGAGCCTCCTGGTTCATGGGTCAATGCTCAACCATTGAGCCACACTGGCCAGGCCACTGTGTGTCTTTTAAAAGAACACTTGTCACTGGATTTAGGGCCCACCTGGATAATCCAGGATGATCGTCTCTCAAGATCTTAAACTTCATCACATCTGCAGAGATCCTCTTTACAAACAAGGTCACATTCATAGGTTCTAGTGGTTAGGATGTGGATGCATCATTTTGGGGTCATCATTCAACCCACTACAATGGGTTCATTGATCTTATGTATCTTGAAATGTCTGACTTTTGGCATCTAAAATATGTTGTAATCATGAGCTAACCCTTACTGAGCTCTTTCTCTGTGCCTACATGGTACAGAGTCTTTGAGCTTATTCTTTTCTGATAATTCTCATAATTCTGTGAGGTAGCTCCTATTGTTATTTCCATTGCACAGATGAGAAAGCTCATGTTTGGATAGGTAAGTGATTTTTCCAGGGTCACAGAGCTTGTGTGATGGTGTGGGATGGCTCCAAGATTATGTCCAAGTCCATCTGTTTTGAGTTTGGGCTCTTAACCATTATACTGTGGAAGAAATAAAAAAACAACAAAAAAAACCCCCATTCATTCAGTGTCTTAAAAGCTTCGATTCAAAAACAAATATCTCTTTCTCTTTAAGCTCTTAAGAGGTAAGTGATTTGTCCAGGGTCACAGAGCTTCTGTGTTGGTGAGGGATGGCTCCAAGTCCATCTGCTTTGAGTTTGGGCTCTTAACCATTATGCTGTGGAAGAAATAAATAAAAACCCCATACATTCAGTGTCTTAAAAGCTTGAATTCAAAAACAAATATCTCTTTCTCTTTAAGCTCTTAAAAATTGTTGCTGAACAACTTATGTTAACACACATGCATTTGCTAATTATCAACGTGCTTATCTTGATCCCAAATCCAAGGCATTATAGCACAACTCTGTAAATGAGTTTAATTGAAAATGAAACAAATATTATGCCTCTAGGAAATAACCAGTGGTAGGGTCTTCTTTCTAAAATAATTCTAAAATTTGGGAAAAGTCAAAAGGCTAAGTTTTGCCAAGTAATTGACTTTTCAAATTTCCCTCAATGTAGTAACTATTTGAGAGTCTGTGTTACAGTAACACAGAACACAACACACTTTCCATTGAGCATTTCCTTGAAATCCTCAGTAGTGATCTTTTGGCTTTCTTGACTTACAAGAAGATCTTGGAATACTGAATTAATGTTGGCATGTGAATTACCTACAGGCAAGAAGGAAAATGCCCTCTTCAGCCTTGTTACAGTGGAAATGGCAGTTGATTGTGACTCTGGAGAACAGTTGCCAATCTAATTGGAGTCACACTAGCTGGTGTGACTCTCAGAAAGTTACTTCATTCCTCTGGGCCTTAGTTATCTTAATTTAAAATGGGCAGAATCAGACCATTTCGTTGGTCTTTGACAGTTTGATAAAAGCTCTGAACCCTATTCTCAGAAAAATGCCCATACACAACTTTATATATAATGAAAGACTGGCATGCTTCTTATAGCCCATTCATGAATCTCCTAGTTGTTTGTGGACCCCAAGTTATAAACTCTGGACCATAGCATCTCTACGTCCCATCTCGCTCCCATAGGCTAGGATTCTTTTAATACTCACATTACCCTGGTCTATTAGAGAACTACATGTGACTTCATGAAACAAAAATCCTTCAACAAACAGAGAATGTGGGGAAGGCCATGTGAGAGATGCCAGAAAGGCAGCTATTTGACTCTAGAGAAAACATGTACAGATTTTGAAAGTGCTCTTGGAAGAGGAAGACCCTGTGAAAGACTTCAATAGTCTGGCACATATTGAAGGGTTTTGACTTTTGCAAGATTTTGACTTCCGCGTTTTCATAAAATCACATTTTCCATCTGATGCCAGGGAGGCAGTGGTGCTTTTGTCACAGCCAGAACCCAAGTGAAAAGGCTGCTGGCAGTTCCAAGGAGTCAGAGAAAGTTCATGTGGCAGAGGGATCGTGCCCTGCGCACAAAGAAGCTGTGCTGTTCTTCCAGGCTGGGTCTGTGTGTGGGCGGCGCCCTGAGGATGCTCAGTGGACACCGGGGAGATGCCCAGGAGATACGATTTCCACCACACACACAACCCAATTGGTAGAGCTTATGAATTAAGAGACGAACACTTTTTATTTTCTCAGTGCAGAGAACACTTAAAGGCCTGTTGCTTTGCCGTTTGCATTTCTCCACATCTAAGTTGTCACAAAATGATTTAGTTTTGTGGCCTTTTGCTTAACAGGTTCGGTTGTTGATGCTATGACACCCATAGAATGCCTGTACATGGAGAACGAGACTTCGGCACTGTTTATCCTCAGCCACCTGTTGGAAATAACTGGCCAGCAGTGGAGGTCAGGCCAGCAGAGCTGCGCTTGTGGGCTGGCTTTTCCTTGGGGCCTCATGAGGGTTACTGTAATGGTTCCTTTTGTCAGCCTTGTTTTAGTGTCAGTGTGTGTGTGTGTGTGTCTGTCTGTGAACACAGGTGTGCATGAGATTCAGGATAAGACCAGGGAGAGCCAAATGGCACCGGGTCCCGTGGCTAGGAAGAGGAGGACTGAGTGTCAAGCTGTCTCCCGATGTTAGGATGTTTAAACCTAACCTCCCTGCATTGCTCAGAGCAGCGCTGTTCAGTGGAACTTTCTGCGGTGATGGAAACGCTCTTCATCTGCTTTGTCCAGGTGATGACCACTGGCCACAATGTCACTAAAATGATACAGCGCTGAAAATGTTAAATTAATTGAAATAGAAATTTAGCCCTACCTGGCTTGACTCAGTGGATGGAGCGATAGCCTGAGGACTGAGGGGACCCAAAGTTCAATTCTGGTCAAGGGCACATGCCCAGTTGCGGACTCGATCCCTAGTAGGGAGAATGCAGGAGGCAGCCGATCGATGAGTCTCTTATCATCGATGTTTCTGTCTCTCTTCCCCTCTGAAATCAATAAAAATATATTTTAAAAAATAGAAATGTAAATAGTCACATATGACTGATGGCTACTGTCCTGGACAGCAACAACTCTGGATGGTCCCTTCTGGTTTCACTTTTAAGGAATATTCTCCAGTATCAGACACTGTGTCTTTAATCACTGTCATCCTTTTGATAGGCAAACTTAATGATCAGCTTAGAATTTTTTAGAGGAGCCTTATTAGCTTGTCTGTATAAATAGAGATGTGCTCTGTTCCCGCCTGCTCACTAGCGTGATTTCTCGCTAACATTTGCACCCATCTAAGCTCATGTGTGCCGCACACACATCAAAGCGGGCTCCTAATGGGTGGCCCTGTGTCTTACGTGTCCCTGTAATTTCTGCCTAGGTGCTCCCTTGCCAAAGCCTCCTTTTTCTACCCTTAGAGGTTTTTTGTTGTTGTTCTTATTCCATTTACTCCAAAATATCATTACCATTGCAAACAAGGCAAATGTGTTTATCAGAAACTGCAAACTCCTTGAGGGCCTCATAGGATTAATCACGGTTATAAAGTTTTATTAAACACAATTTTTGTTTAATGACAAGCTCCACCAGTCCTTCCCATTCCAAACCAATCCTGTCCTGAGGGTGAATCGCGCTTAGCAGATTGTTTTCAACAGACTCTTCAAGACAATCCCTATTACTTTGTCATGCACAGAGATATTTTTCTTCCTGGATAATTTGAACTTCCTTAAAAATCACATCTGTTTCATACTTTATTTATTTGTAATTTAAATCCTTAAATGGAATCTTTCATTACTAACATCTGGGCTTGAAATGCAGCCCACTTGAAAAAATACAAATTTTATTTTATTTGTAGTTTACCCCCCTTCACTCGGTAGCACTGGTACAAACAGTCTCTGGCCAGAGGCAAAACAGCCGGGTCTCTCAAAGCTGTGATGCTGTACCACGTGTAATGTGGCTCACTTGATTGTCCCTGAAGTGACTGGCAATTTGCCCAGAATTAGACTGAATGCACGTAATAAGCTGTAGAATTTCCACAATATTGACAATTAGATATCTCTATACAGCAGCAGCTGTGTATTGTTCTCGTGGTATGGTCCCCTCAAAGCACCTCCTAAAAAGAAAAAAAAAACCTGGCAGAAGGTTGCAGGCAGCAGAAAGGTAATATACATTGTATGAAATATCTCAAATTCAGATTAATCGGGATGTTTCTATTAGGACAGTTTTCTGCAATGGAAATCATGGCTGAAACAGAATGCTTTGGAACAGGGGTTTATAACACCACATCTGTATCGGGTAATTGCTATATTTTTAGCCTGTTTCCGAGGAAGATACCTTTTCTCATTTCCATTCATTGTGAAAGGCAGGGAATTGTACCGAGGCACTGCGCGGAGCATTGCGAGTCTTTGAGAGCGAGCAGTTCTGACCCCATGGACGTGTAGAAATGCTCTTACCCTTCTGAAATGGCCTTGGTCATTTAAAAGAACGTTCACTCTCCCCCGAATGGAAATTAGCCCCAAGAAATCATCTTGTTTGTGGACAGTGTTGATGAAAAAGAGCTCGGCTTTAATTTGCCATTTTTGCACTCTTACTACGCACGGAGCCCTTCGGATAAGCATGCAAACAGTTCTCCATGTTTCCCCATTTTTTACAATATTTCTCCACCAGCCATTTGTTCCATGATTACAGAAAAGAAAGGAGAACTTGAAGAAATAGAACTGATAGTTTCTCTCTATTTAGAAGCTACTGGCCACAGTCCTAGGATTTGAATATTATTTTAAACCGCACATTTGAAGTTTGCGTTATGAATGGCTGATCTTTGATATGTTGCCCAGTGGATCTGGGGCAGGCTGTTGTTGTCTGGAGCCAGACTCGGCAAACTTTGGGTTTTGTTGTCTCCTTGCAACAGAAATGAACGTTTTAAAAGAAAGCTGCTGTTTTTACAAAAATGCCATAAAACCTCAGGAACAACAAGATGTCATGTTTCTATTGCATACCTTAATTGATCAAGCTAATTACCAACAAAATATAGCTAAATTGCTGATAGTCTTCAGACTGATAAATTCAGGAACAAGACATTGTTGGGTTATTTAAAGGTTAGCAGTAGTGTTTGGGTAGCATGGTAGCGTAGGATTCTTTCTACCTCAAATTATATGCATCCTTCTTTTAGAAAATGCCACATTATTAACATACATTTATATTCGATTATGGTCCAACACATACATTTATTTTCACATTAATGCTAATCAGTGGAGAAAAGAGAAACCAATTTCTTATTAGCAAAGAGAACTTACTTTGAAACTTGTAATTTCTCTCTTACAATCTCTCCTTTTCTCTCTCTCTCTCTCCCTCCCCGCCCCCCAACCTCCCGCTCCCTTTCTCTTCTCTGGGTTCAGTCTTTAATGGTGGCGGAACCCAGAGAACTCATTAACGATTGCCTTTTGTGTTTAAAAAGCATCAGGGGATAGAATGGGAGCCCCCTTCTAGGAATCAGGACCTCTGAATTCTCTAGTTTGGGCTCTGCTCCTAACAAGCTGGGTGACTTTAGCCTAGTCATTGCTGCCTCAGTTTCCACAAATGTGAACAAAACACCGGCAGAACTTGATGATCTGATGACTCCATCACGACCGTCAAGGTCAAGGTGCCATGGATCCTGATGTTGGTGATGGAGGTTTCTTTCACTGGGCGTGAGAAAGGTGCTTTCTCATCACCACCACCCCCCTGCCCCCGCCCCCCCCATTCTCACACTGGGCTGCCGCCACCAAATCAGTGCCTAATGAGGTCAGATCGTGCTGTGTATTCCCGTGAACTGAAGACAGGGCTGAGACGGCATGAAATGGTATCGCTTGGGTGTTTCTGTTGCCAGCAGTATCACATCGATTCCCTTAGGTGCCTAGTGTACTCTAATAAAGGAGGTTAAAGAGCCAGTACATTAATTGACTCCAGTCCTCAGTCCCTTTTATAACCTGTGTTATCAGCACAAGTACAAGTGTGGCGTAGTAAGGAATATCATTATGAACAGATTTCCTGAGAGAGGAATTAGCGGGCTCTGGTGGGCATCCCTGCTGCAATGAACACACTTCCGTGTTTATGAATACAGTTATAGATACACTCTTCACAATTCTGCCCCGGGGGGGGGGCGGCTTCATTGCATATCTCATGCCTAACGGAGCATATTCTCCAACTGGTTCTTGAGGGGTTAATTTGCAGTTTACTATTGAATAACATAAAATGAGCTGTAAATAATGTAATGATATGTATTGTTAAGCTACCTACACTATACCAGGTGCTCGTACACCCACTCCTCACTTAGATATAATCTGGGGCAGTCAACAAACACAGATGTATTTTAACAAAGAGAGAGAGAGAAAGATAAAGACAGAGAGAACAAGAAAAAAAATTAAAACCTATGGAAGGTAATTTAACCAAGATAGAGATCCAGGTAAAACTTGGCCTATTTTTTTTTTTCTTTTCTCTCCTTTCTTTCTTAGAGTAGCTTCCCTTTACTGGGTGAAATACAACAGCATTTTGGCTTGGTTTTGGAACACACATGAGCCAAACACGTGGGAAACACCTTGACAGGTCTTTTGTGTAACTACAAGGAAACTGATAATCCTAAATAAATTACACGGGAAAAAATATGAATCTTTGAATACTAGTAATTATAATGGTTATTTTTCACTTTTGTAGCACCTGCAAATGATGTATATAACACAAAGCTTCAAAAAGCTCTAATTAACTTTTTATTTTTTTCCTTTTACTGGCTTTAACCAGCTTGCATTAATTGGCAATTTATATCTATATATTTTTACCAAATATTTCTATTACATTTGAGTGGCTAAAAAGCACACATTATTGAATTTATTTTTGCGGAGTTTGTTTTTGATTTTTTGTCAGCCACTCTCTCTAAACTTCTCCCTGCCTGCGCTGCTCTATGGAGGGGTGGAGGGAAATGGAAATGTCTGGGTTGATCTTCGGGGCGGGGGAGACCCCCAGTTGCTTCTGCGGTGCAGTGACATGGCTTGTGACTAATAGTGCCAGTCAGAACTCCTAACTGCTCCCTCCACATGCGCGAGGCTCCGCTTGGAAGACCTCCAGGCTCAGCTTTTCGACAGATTATTCTGGGCTATTCACGGCGTAAGATTAGTCTGACCGCATGAAGACGAAGCTTTGTTCTGCTTCTGCGCTTAGGGCAAGTCAGCCCCAGATGAAGCGGAGCTCCGAGGGGTCTTAAAACGGACACCGAATTAGAAACCCCTGCATTGGCAATCCTGATTATTCGGAAATTACCCGAATGCTGTCACTTTGGGTGGGAATGCCACGGGGAGAGGGAGTCTGAGATTTTTCTGGGGACTGGACTTGTGACCTGGGAAGGAGAGGGTAGGCAGTATTCACCGTAGGAAATGTGGAGGAAGGAAGAAGCAGCCCATGATTTAGTTTTTTCCCCTCCGCACCCCTTTTTCCCTTCTGATTTTGTTTTGTTTTAAAGGGACAGGTAGGTGCCCGTGTCATCTGCACAGAAGTGGATGTGGGTGGAAAGTTTTGATGAGTATCAGAGCTGTCGCTCAGTTACCAGGGAAAAACAAAGGGGTTGGACTATTGCCTTGGGAGGAGGTAAAAAGGCATGTTTACAACAGGAAATCGGAAGGAGGAGGACACAGTCGTGTGTGTGTGTGTGTGTGTGTGTGTGTGTGTGTGAGAGAGAGAGAGAGAGAGAGAGAGAGAGAGATTCTTTTATAAATAAATGAACATCGCTTAGCTGCTACCCATGAAGAAGTGGTAGAAGGTCTTGGTGGGTGCCAAGTGCATCTCAGACCAGTGACCCCTCTCTCTGGCTGACCTCGTGGTCCTAGGCCAGAGTGAACGCCGCCTGAAAGTAAGGCCGGGCCTCTCCAGATGCAAAGGCGAGGTGGCCGTGACAGCCATCTGCAGGACATCACAGGCTGCTTCCTGATGGCGCTCGGGCTGCCAAAGCTTCTAAAGGGTTTGGCGCCGGACTGGAAATCGGATGCAAACTGTCCATCTGCCGCATGGCACGGCGGCAGCTGATTCTTTCGCAGTCTGCAAGATGGACCCGGCCGAAGCCAATCGGCCCCCGTCCCTGATTGCACAAGGTTTGTCTGACCCGTTTCATTCGCCAGACACACGGGATACAGTATGTGGTTTTGCATTTTGCTCCATACGTGACGCTATAAAGACCATTGCTGGGGAGGAACTGAGAAACCAAAGGGGACCCACTGCTGCTTCTGCGTACAAAGCATATTGGCAATGGTCAAAGCATATTGGGGCATAACAGTAGCCTAAAACCCCCAATATGGATCAGGACAGCTGACCAGATGTCTTGACTGACATTTTTAAACAAGTTTCAGGGTATCCCTGTAGGACAT
Organism: Myotis brandtii; assembly: GCF_000412655.1. Lineage (NCBI taxonomy): Eukaryota > Metazoa > Chordata > Mammalia > Chiroptera > Vespertilionidae > Myotis > Myotis brandtii. The sequence continues at coordinate 9,256,776 of NW_005356674.1, forward strand.
AAATGCTAACTATACATCTGTGTACTACTTTTCTAGCCCACCCCTTCCCAGCGTTTGCTGAGTATGTGGTACATGAAACTCAGAATGTAGCTAACAGCTCCAGTGACAAAGAAAAGCTCTGACATGCTTAGACTACGGTGTGATTCTACCCAGGAAATGCCTCAACTCAATTTGGAGGGAATGACTACTTGCTGCCCAGGGAGTGAAGGAAGGCATGACCCCAAAGTGGGTGTGGGCGGCTCTCCTGCAAGCTGCCTGTTGAGGGTAGAGAGTATTTTGGAATTGAAGGCTGTTTCTTTCACATCCTCTGCAACAAGGTTTTATGGGCATGTTGGCAATTGTCATGTGGTAAATTCAGTTTTGATCCTGGCTAATCTGGTTGGGGCTGCTGTCGTATGCAGTCATCCATGGTGAGATGGAGAGTGGCAAGAAGAGAGAGAGATTAGAATTCTAGGGAAGAGGAGCAAATTTATAATTCTAATTTTCTAAATTACAGGCTTGTCGGTATGGGAGATTAAACTCAATTTTAAAAGTTTGAAAAGCACAAGGAAAAGCGATGGTTTTAATATTTGGGTTCTCAAGTATTATGGTTAAATTCTGTACTCTTTGTGGTAATGGCACATTTAACCAGAGATGATTCTTAAGATTTTATATGTTCTAAAAAATTATGTTTTTCATAATTTAAAATAGGTTAGAAGTTTATTCGAACCCCCATTTTGAGCTCTAGGAGGGCGTCGTAGGAATTAAATGCAGCATCTCCTTTACTCAAAGAGCAAATTAGGCATATAACTTGCCACAGGATATCTTTTAGAATTTTGTCTGAGTGTCTTAGCTTTCTGTCTGCGTCTTTTTGATCAGTACAGAATATAATATCGGATCTGCAAATTTACTGGGGCTGAGGGTCAGGATCGGCAGGTTTCATAGCTCTTTTATCATCAGCATTTAAAATGCAATCATTTTTTCACATCTAACCAAAGTGTGCATGATAATAAACCTAAGCTCCTCTTAGAACATCATGGAGGCATGTTAAGATGAAATGGAAATTTGAGATTATTTTGGTCAAGATTCTCATATTGATGAGGAAGTTTGGTGAAGGAAAAGATGAAGTGATGTGTTCAAAGAAACACTGTCCATGCCCTGCCTATATTTCTCTCTATATGTGTACCAGGTCAACTCGACAACTGGACTTGCTCGCCTTAGCAGAGCAATTGTAACTACATACCTGGATAATATTTTCTTTGATTACAAAACAAAAATGAACAGAAAGGACAATGCTTTTATTCATTTCATTTTTTTAATATATTTTATTGATTTCCTACAGAGAGGAAGGGAGAGGGATAGAGAGCCGGAAACATCAATGAGAGAGAAACATCGATCAGGTGCCTCCCGCACGACCCCCACTGGGGATGTGCCCGAAACCAAGGCACATGCCCCTGACCGGAATCGAACCCGGGACCCTTGAGTCCGCAGGCCAACGCTCTATCCACTGAGCCAAACCGGTTCTGGCTATTTATTTCATTTTTAATAATAGGTAAGTGATTTCTTGGTAATAACTTTGAGATAGAACTCACACACTATACAAATTACCCATTTAAAGTGTATGATCCAATAGTTTTCAAACAATTCACAGAATTGTGCAACTATCACTGTAATCAATTTTAGAATATTTTCATCACTCCCAATAGAAACCTGTACCCAAGAAGTTAGGGACTTTATATTTAAAAACTCCAAAACCTTGCCTTGACCGGAAGGAGCTATGCAACAAATGAAAAGATTTTTCTCAACTGAGCTTTTTCCGGCTGCTGTTTGCAAGGCTATGTCCAAGACCCGTTTACCCAGAGATGGGGAAGCAGAGATTGTCAACTACAGATGTGAGCTGGCACAGACTGTGGAGGGCACAGCAGGAGCTCTGGTGATGATCATCTATGCATAGAAGAGGGAGGCAGACCCACCCCCATGAGGAATGCAGGCACGGCCCTCTCCTCCAGGGTCCTCCAGTGAGAACGGTGTTGCTGACAGGAGCCAGGGGTTCACAGGCACAGGAGAGAGGTTCCTGTGTTGGATGCAGAAACCCACCGTTTCCTTGTCAGAGTTGTCACAGGCAACTCTGTTCCACAGATAGTTAAACATAATGCCAGGTGCAGCATGAATACAAGTTCCTAACAGACACCATGCCATTCAACTTGCTCTTGTAAATGAAAGTCTTCCTTTGTTCCCTACTTCTTGCCGAAACAACTTTCATGTTGGCTGATGAAAGAAAAGCACTCCCAGACTCACACCTTCCGAAGGAATGAAGGAGCCATTGTGTGGGTGTGGAGTCTGGGTTCCAGGGCCCAGCCCTTCCCCCCGCCCCCTCATCTGAGGATATGCTTTTTATTGATTTGAGAGGGAGGGTGGGAGGGAGGGAGAGAGAGAAACATCAACGTGAGAAACATCCATAGGTTGCCTCCTGTATGTACCCTGACTGGGGATCGAAACTGAAACCCAGGTATGTGCCTTGACAGGGAATCAAACCCCAAACCTTTTGGTGTAAGAGACAACGCTTCAACCAACTGAGTCACACCAGCCAACTCTTTATATCCCTTCTTTCCAGCTTGAAACCCACTATGCTTTTTCATTGTTTTTCCAAGATGGATGTTGTAGAAAACCTTTTCCTTACCACATGGTGTCAATTACATAACAGTTTTGACTCTGTCCCATGTGGCAGGTTCATAAAAGTCATTCTATTAGGCATAGTCACCATATTTACTTATTTAGTCTGTTTGGGTGATCTAAAAAAAAAATCACAAGTGCACTGAAGTTGTGATTTAACAAATCACAAATTTAAAATTTGGGAATGTGAAAACTGAGGGCCAAATGCTTCAGCATAATTTATGAGGGCTCATTCAAATACTGTAATTTCTGCTAATAACTTGTAGACAAACCTTCACTTTTTAAAAAAGTAAGTCAGCATGAACAAAAGATTATTTTCGACTCTCTCATTTATCTTCTCATTATTCTCCCATCCCTGTGGCTGGTCTCTCCATGGAGACAAGACTTCCTTAGATGCTATACGAGTGAAGGCTGAAGGCAGCACCAAGCACTGATGTTTCTGTAGCAAGATTCTGTCCTGAACCCTGACTTTATTTGGGTAGGAGATCCAGGGGAAACAACTATTGATGGGTTTTCCTGGCTCCTACCTCTAGAATATCTGGATGGTAGAAAGATATTAGATTAGTCTCCTTAGAAGAAATGAAGACAGATTGAGAAGTTACTAGCAGAGGAGAGGGGACAGTAGTTTAGGTGTGGATGTTACTTTCTTTCATGTGCACCTGGGCACTTCTCACAAACATGCCCAGGCATGGCATTGGTCTGTTTTCTGGATTTCTTTGGATCTCCATGATGATAAATAGCTTGGAAGAAAGTAATGAATTAGGCCAACCATCCAGGTGTTTTGACTGGATGTTCCAGGCATTTCAACAAACACTTACTGAGTGGTTCTTAAACAAACACGGCTGACTGCTAAAGGCATTGGGAGACACCAAGGCAAATAAGATAAATTTCCTATTCCTAAAAAGTTCGTAACAGTCAAGTTTTATGCAGAAGCCAATAGAGCTTAGTTGTGTCCTGGGAATTTTTAGTGAATTCAGTGGGCGCCTGCAGAGGAAAGTTATGGTTTGACAGGAACATATGCCTATGGGTCACGCCCATGAATCAGACAGGGTAGCTTGTTCAGCCAGGTTGTTTTTTGTTTTTTTTGTTTTTTTTTTAAAGTGTTCATTGCGCAGGGATGGAGGATTATAACTTCCAACTGGTGTTGGTAATGTTGCAGACTGCCACATTTCTGGTGCCGGGTCAGAAATAGGACTAGACTTTGTTCTAATGCAGGACTTTGGATAAGTATCATAGATTGCATTATGATGAGGGGAGTTGGGTAATTAATTATCCCTAACCAGGGTCTTTTTGAAAGTGTGAATGGAAGTTATTGATAATTATACTGGGGTAACAGGAGTATATTGGGATGTCCTGAGCAAATGGGTTGTATAGTCACTCTAGTTATAGCCAAGACGACCCCAGGATGACACTTTCTTAGTACACCTGTGGGAGGGATGGGGCAGGGTTGTTAATGTCACCTAGTGTGCTACCTCCAGATGCAAATATATCAAAGTGAAATGATATGGAAATGCAACTTTAATGGTCATGTCTTCAGCAGTTATTTTGTCATATTTGGCCTGGAACATGACCCTCCTTAGCTACCTTTCCACCAACTCAAATGGCCAGTTCTGGTTGGAAATAGATGCCCTGTTGAGGATGCTTGACAGTGATTTGGATCACCTACTTTCAGATCATCTACAGTTACCAGATGCTTTGCATCTTCAAAGTCAAATGTAATGAATCATATATTCTGTTTACTACAAAAGAATGCCTGAGATAAAATTCTAAAATATTTTTGTGGTAACAAAAATATAGTTAAGGTACTCTCTTTTTAATTTTTCTTTGATTTTTAAAAATCCGATTTCAAATATTAGCAATATCTTGTCCATTTCCCATGTTTTGCAAATTTTGTGATGAAAGTGCTTTAGGAATAAGAGTGATTTCTTTCTTGAACATTTTATTTCTCTCATGAATTATATTGAACCTAGCAAAAAATATGCTACTTGGCATACAGTAGCAACTCAAGAAATGTTAAATCAATGAATAAGTGAATTCAGTTAAAAGAAAGTGAAAATCAGTTATCTCAATTCCTTTCCAACTTCTTTACAAACTTTCAAAATTCTTTAAGAAATTATCCCCTAGCAGATATATCAATTTGTGTTTATGAGTCATTTTTAAGTCTCTGACTTGTATTACTTGTGTGTGTGTGTGTGTGTGTGTGTGTGTGTGTGTGTAGTTTACTGTCTGCTAAGCCTAAAGCATAAGATGTTACCAGAGCATAGCATTTAAAATTCAACACTTTTCTATGTTCCTTGTAGGAATTCTACCCGATGCTTATATTTCATAATCTGTGTGTTCTGTGTGGGTGAATCCATCTTACTGTCATCTCGTCTTATCATGGGCAGTGGTTATAACTGTATAAATGGCTCTATCTCCACCGCCTCACATAGGATCAGGCAGAATTCAACAACCAAATGATTATTTTTTAATAATGATGACAGTGAGGGAGTAGAATCTTTATTTGGGTAGATTTTATAAATAGAAGCTTGAGGAAAGGGACCCAGAATTTTTTACTGCATTTCCTTTCAAATCATTAAAAGCAGTATAAAATGCTTAGTCCATGAACATTTTTATGTTAATTTGATATTTGCTAGGTACTGTGTCTTAATAAATCCATCTATCTTTCCCCTTGTATTTAAGATTAAAAACACACACAGAGATGCTATGCAAAAATCTCAGTCATATGAGAAAAACACGAATAGACTATATTTGGAAGGAGTGTGAAGAGTAACTGGCAAATTATGGCTACTGTACACTGTTAAACATTTTATGCGTTAACCCAAACAAAATTAATAGTTCACTTGGGCTTTGGAGAGATTGCTCCTGGACCAGCAGTGTAGTTCTGAATGACACAAATGTAAGAAAATTAGAAATTAACTTTAAGTGGATTTAGGCTTCTCACATAAATAAGAGCCACCCTTACACAAATTACTAAATCTATTCCGAGTAATTTATCAAGCAGTTATATGTTGTTGTGTTGTGTTGAAGTTCCAGAAAATTTAATAACATACTTTCTGGAAATTGCATTAGCACAGACCATTAATAAGTTAGACCTATAGAGCTTGTGTGGGAGTACTGTATAACGTTGCCATTAGCAATGTATAGCAAAGTGGAAACTGGTGATCACTTACGCATATCTATGTTAATGCCGAAAGACAAGGTTTTCCAACAGCTTTCAGTATCATCTGAAATAAGCACTTTGAAAATTGTTCTGTGGTATTTAGCAGTTAACACGAGCCAACAGTGGTGAGATAAGTGGTCCCAAATGAAAAGGATATATGGGGAGCTAATTGTAGAATTTTATAGCCAGAAGAGCTCTTATTATTTCACTACTTCACCCCAGATAAACAGGTTCAGAGAGGTCAAGTGACTTGCTCAGAGTCACACAGCTAGCTCTAGGCAGAGCCAGAAAGATACAGTGGGTCTCCAGGCTCTGGGCATAACGCTCTGCTCGTCATATCGCACAGACTTTGTAAAATGCTGGGTTGACACTGCTCACAAATAAGCAGGGGTCTGGCAGCTGATGGATAAATTTGGCTGGTGCAAACAATTAAGCAGAATAACTGCAACATTGCAAAAAGTGTGAAAATGTATCTTCTCTTTGATTTGAATTTTTGGAAAAGAGGCTTCTACTGTACACTTGCTGGTCAGATTCAGATAACTGCTAGCTCTTTGCAAAAGGTGGCTGCACTTTTAGAGAACCTGAAAATAGCGATTCAGAAATGTGGTTCTTGCTTAAAACCTATCGTCAGTGTAACAGCGGTGGCAGCAGTATTTGTGGCAGTCCTCTCACTCAGGTCTCCTCAAAATAATTAGGAAACAACATAAGTGACTGAAAGTGCAAGGAAGGAGGCCATTTGGGCCACAACCCAAGCCATTTGTATCTTTCTTGGGGAATTTCCAATTGGTTTAGACAAAGCAAACTTGGAAAACAAAGACAGCTAGCTGATCATTAAAAATTAAACCTAGGTGCATCGGTAAGGACCTCTTCCCTTGGTTAAGGGAAAGCCGTTGGAGTAGAGACTTCCAGCTGTCTTACAAGTTAATGAGGGGGTTTTCACCCTCTTTGCCCTTTGACCTTGTTGGCCCCTGGGCTGGTCTCCTTTGTGCTGTAGTCCTAGAAATACAGTCCTCGTTTTTCACGTGGCTCAACTGTGTTTGCAATTACAATGGTCTTGCAGAGCATTAAGAAGGCTAGGTCATCAGATAACCACAAGCTTAAGGTCTCAACAGCAGCTATTAACAGTTTTGCTGGAAACCCAAGTATCATTTCAATGGCGGGGAGGACCCACAACAGGGCAGCCATAGCGGCAAGAAATTAAAAAGATAAATAACTTGGTTTGGAGTGTTCTGACAGTGGCAGGTGTAAGAATAGATTCTTCCTTTCCTTCCCACAGCTCCCGTGTCACTTTCTACCCTTATTCCTTTGTTATTATTGTACACATTTCAGCACTATTATATCTGCCGCATTTCGTGACGCTGCAAAAACACGCTTCAGAAAAGCTGAACTTTTAATTGTGGTGAGAAATAAGTTAGCTTAATTATTCTCGGGGAGTAGGAAAGATGGGTTTTGTTTCTCTCCCCGAGTTCTTCATTCCTAATCGCAATTCTACACCCTTTCCCCAGCATTGCTATGTATGAACTTCATGCTGCTAGACAAATAAATTCTTTGGAAAAATGCACATTTTTATTTGGAAATAATGCCATCTCTTTGTTAGATTCGCAGCAATCCTATTTTGCCTCTACTGTTTTTAAGTCGAAAATGAAAAATTATATAGAAGATGTTTGTGCATCATATTGTGCTGAATGGTATGTAGGTCAGCATGCTGCAGCACCGAAGATAAGGGACAGGGAACAAGTGTTCTATGTACTTACAAGCAAATATCAGTCATAATAGAGGAAGACAGATCTACAAGAGCGTTTTGGCTTCGGAAATGTTTCTTGTCATTAGCATTTAAAAAAAGCTATGAGATTCAGGCCTATCAGCACCGATTCACAGCAAACCCTGGCTTGCACAGGTTGTTATCTATTGCTCACAGAGGTACAGCTGGTTAGCAAATGGATTTGCAGATTTTTTTTTTCGCAGGGATGAGTAAAAAGGCAAAGAATCAGGTACTTACAACCCATTCAGAATGTAACAATTTTGTTTGTGTTATAAACCAAACCTTCTGTTTTTGCAAACTGCATTATTTTTAGAAACAGAACCAAGAAAAAAAAACACATCCAGCTGATTTAAAAAAAAATCTTTATTCATATTCCAATATCCCTAAGGGTTCTAATATCCATGAAGTAATACCAGCAAAGAGAGCAATAAGAACAGCAGACTCCGATGATTCAGTTTACAATGCGGCTTTATTGTGTTAGCAGTCAAGTCAAAAAGGCAATATCTAATATTTTTTAATTTTTTATTTCTATACTCTACATGTAAAGGGGAGGAAAAGGTGCCGGGTAAAGATGCATGTGTGTGGGAGAGAGAGTGAGAGAGACTAGCTATTGAGTCCTCATTCGGAAGGGTAAGGGTAATAATTTTAATATTCATGTGAATTGATATCTGTTATCAGAAAGAACATCTTAATGCAAGAAATACAATAGCTTTTGTCTGAAACTATACTACGTGGTAGATATAGCTGGTTAAGTTCTTTGGGAGGAAAAATAAAGGCAATTACTGAGAAGAGACGATAGCAAGGTGTTTCTGTCTCCAGGGTCTAGAGATATTTAAATTCTAGGCTTTTATTAAAGAGGTGCTTGGGGAGTTTCCCAAATGAAGACATGGTGCAGGGACCACATTTCGTCACATGGGTGCATATAGATATCTGTCAAATATTTTCTGTAAAGATGCTGAACTGTGATGGGTGTCAGATTTGGCATGCCAAAAAGCATTGCCCCCGAAATCAAACCCAGGGGATGAATTACCATGAATGATTAGTTGTGCAATCAAGCAATCTGCGAGGCTCCCGATGTCACATTTACTGTTCACTTAGAGAATACTTACATTTCATCCCCTCCTAGTGCTATTTGCTTCATTAATAGGGAGGTGATGGAATCCTATTCAGTGAGTCAGGATAAGCCAAATCCTTTGTCAACATGTAAGAATTAGATCAAAGATTGGAATGAAGCAGGGGTGGGTGGGGGCGATGACGAAAGGGTAAACAGAAATTAGGAATTGGATTGGATGTTCTGGAAACATTTGATAAGTGAAACACTGTTGAAGTACACCCTGAGTATTTTTCATTATCGCGCTTTATTAGGAAGTAGACAATCAGCCACTTCACTTTTAAATCAAGTTTTCTTGAGTTAGTTCATTCCTCTGCCTGGCAAGGCAAACACGTTTAGTCTTCCCTTAAATCACCATAGCCTAGTCAACTGCCTTTTGTGGAAGCATCTGGGAGAGAACTGGTCTTGTTTTCCACACTTTGTGCTTAGTACCCTGACCTGTCTTCTCAGGAGGTCCATGAATAGAACTCCATTGCAGTGTAATTGATTTCTTTGCAATCTATATGTTTTTATTTTATACATTTAAAAACATTATTCTGAGGAGGGGTCCACAGGCTTCCTTAGGAGTCCATGGCCCAAGAAAGGATAAAGAGGTATACCAGAAATAAAATAGATCATTGGGAAAAAACCTGAAAACCCAAAACGGGAGAGGTACTCAAAGGCACACCCTGAGTCAAGGGACAGGTACCAAGTTCTCGCGTCCTTTCTCACCGCATCTGAAGTTCAGGAATGTCTTAAAATGCTGAGGGCCCAGAAAGTTAAGGGGCCACAGGAAGAAAAGTGTATCCAGCAGGATGTACTTGGACATAAAGAAGTAAAATCCCTATTATTCACATTTGTGCAGCTTCTTTTTTTCAGAAAGCTTGCCTTTGTCCTCTCTCCCCTCCTGTTGCTCCCTTCCTTTATTCTTTTTAAAAAATATATGTTTTATTGATTTTTTACAGACTGTTGCTCCCTTCCTTTATTCTTTTTTAAAAATATATATTTTATTGATTTTTTACAGAGAGGAAGGGAGAGGGATAGAGAGTTAGAAACATCGATGAAAGAGAAACATCAATCAGCTGCCTCCTGCACACCTCCTACTGGGGATGTGCCCGCAACCGAGGTACATGCCCTTGATTGGAATCGAACCTGGGACCTTTCAGTCTGCAGGGCTGACGCTCTATCCACTGAGCCAAACCAGTTAGGGCTATTCTTTTCTTTGAACGATTCTGACTTGCTATGTTAAAATTCTCATAAACGATTGGCTTTAAGAGAACAGAGACTGCCTTGTGTTTTTCACAGGATCTGGTACAAAGTAGGAGGTCAATAAATATTTGTTGAGTAGGAATGAGTGAATGAATGAATCAGTTTGTGTAAAGGGACATGATAGTCTATTCTGGAGATTTCTTATCTGAATGGACAAAGAAAGGCTTAAAAGAACCAATATAGCCCGACTGGCATGGCTCAGTGATTGAGTGTTGATCTATGAACCAGGAGCGTCGACCTATGATTCTTGGTCAGGGCACATGACCCGGGTTTCGGGCTCAATCCCCAGTGTAGGGCTTGCAGGAGGCAGCCAATCAATGATTCTCTCTCATCATTGATGTTTCATCTCTCTCTCCCTCTCCCTTACTCTCTGAAATCAATAAAAATATATATTTTTAAAAAGAGCCAATATAATGTCAATCAATGCTGGTGATGAACTCTTGTAGAAAAAAAATCAGACCTATCAGATAACAAACTCTGAGCCTCAGAGATGAGAACTCTCTAGTAGAGAGCTGATCTGATGGTGTGGACAGTGTCTCCTTTTTTGTCCCTCCAAAATAGAGTGCTCAGGTAGAAAGGACAGGTGGACCACATGACATTCCCTAAGCACATCATCTGGGTCATAATAAGGACTTCTCATGTTGTGTCAGTGCATTCCTTTGTAGCCACTAATCTCCTCTTTAAAAACATTAAGATTTTTTTTTCTCATGCAGAAATGTAGCATCAAAGAATGGTTAAATAGTAGTACATTGCAAATACTGATGAAGTTCCCTTTCACCTGTTCTAATCCATTCTTCACCCTCCCCAAGGGGAAAATGTCGTCACTGATTTTGGTTTACCATTCCTTTGATAGTTCCATTACAAAGATGCTTACCAATTACAGTTGTTTCACTTTGTTTTTGTTTCTTACAAATAGTGTCATATTGTTTGTTTGATACATTTTTTTTATGTGATTTGAGTTTTTTCACTGAAATTATCTGAAGTTCATCCCTGTTGATATATATATATATATATAGCAATAGGCCACCAATTTTTGTGTTGCATAGTATTCTTTGTGTGAGTAAACTCAGTTTACTTGTACAGTTGCTTGTCTATAGCACCTTGATTTATTTCTCTTTGGTGCCATAATTCACAGTGCCATGAACACTCTCACAGTTTCCTGGGACTAAACATAAAGAAATTGAACAAGTGCCCTGGCAGTGTAGCTCAGTTGGTAAGAGCATCTTCCTGATGTGCCAACATTGTGGGTTCTATCCTCGGTCAGGCACATACAAGAAGCAACCAATGGATGCATAAATAAGTGGGAAAACAAATTGATGTTTCCCCCTCTCTCTTCCTCCTTCCCCCTGAGATTTTTAGGTTTATTTATTGCTCCAGCATAGTCTAACCTGTTCTGACAAATATGAAATATTTTGTTCAGTTTTTAATTTTTAGGGATTAATAAAGATTCTTTATGCATTCTGGATGCCAACCCTTTTCTCTTTTATATGTCTCCTTCCAATTTGTGGATTATATTTTTATCCTCCTTATAGGATCATTTGATGAGCAGTTCTTCATTTTAATGGAGCCAAATTTATTAATCTTGTACTTAGGATTTGTGATTTTTATATTTTACAAAGAAATCCAACCCAACTCTAAGGTCTTTTAGATAGCTCCCTCCCTCCCCCGACCCCAGCCCCAAAGCTTTAATGTTTTGTTTTTACTTTAAGTTTTCATTTATCTTAGAATTGATTTCTTTTTGGTCTGAAGCAAAAGTAATGATCCCATTTTATTTTCCTTTATGGCTGTCTATTATTTTCTCTTTACTATGCAACGCCACCTCTCTCATAAATTGAGTCTCCATACATATCGCGTCTGATCTGGGCTCTCTAACCATTCATTTGGTCTACATGTCTACGTCTATGCCTAACCTGTATTAATTACGATGGATTTCATATATGTTTCCTAGTAGGGCAATTTCCTTTGCCTGCTGTTTTTCATGAGTGACTATTGTGGTCCTTTGCTCTTCTATGCACATTTTTAATTGGAAAATCAAGTTTCTCAAAACCTCTGTTTTGGAATTTGATCTGCATTTGATTTTAGAACTGACTTTTTGGATACATTTGGGCAGAGCTGATCTCTTTATTATATTGATATTGCCTATTTGTTGATTATTCCATTTATTTAGGCCTTTTAAATTTCTGGAGTATTTGAAAGAAAATCAGACATTCTGTTATTACACCTACAAATACTTCAGTATTCATGTCAAAATAATAATTTATTAAAAACCATAATGACCACATCATTGTGATACTTAATAAAATTAGTATTTCCCTTATATCATCTAATACCAAGTCTAGGATGAAATTTCCTTGTTTCTAAGACGGTTAGTTTGTTTGAGGATCCAAACAAAATCTGCATGTTACATTTGGTTGTTTGTCCTCACATCTCGTAATCTGATAAAATCAATCTGATTGATTTATTGAGATATCCATGTTATTCACCCTGTAGAATATTCTAGGGTTTGGATTTGGTTGCTTGCTTCCTTGTTGTGTCATGTAACTGTTCCTCTATGACTCATCTGGAAATTAGATCTAGAGCAGGGGTGGGGAACCTTTTTTTCTGCCAAGGGCCATTTGTATATTTATAACATCATTTGAGAGCCATACAAAATTATCAACTTAAAAATTAGCCTGCTATATTTGGTCAAACATTTAATTAACTTAGCCCTAATGCCTTGGCAGGGCCAGACCAAATGATTTCTCAGGCCTTACATGGCCCACTAGGCAGATGTTCCCTACCCCCAAGCTAGAGGTTCAATTGGATTGGATTCAAGTTATATATACACTTTAGGGGGCTGCTACTGCCACTAAACCTGAAGAGGTAAAGGGAGGGAAGATTGTAACCAGGTAAGATCTGGAGTGGTGGAAGGTGGGCCATCTGAAGGGAGCTGTGGTCAAAGGAAAAGCAGCAGTTGCCAGAAATGCAGCCAGAGCTGGAGAGGGAGAAATGGCATTGATCTCTCTCTCTCTTCCCTCCCTCCATCTCCTGAACCCAACTGTGCACCTGTGTGAAGGTCAGATTCCTGGGGCTAGGAGTACAGTGTAGGGAAAGGCAGAGAACGGAGCTGAGGGACCAACAGAAAATAAGCACAGCATTTTATTGATGATTATGGCCTTGTTCTATTACTTCGTCAAGTAGTGCACAAACAGTGATTATCTAATTCTGTCATTCCTTCTGTATTAATTGACAGAAAATTTTCTATAAAGAAGGATTTCTTTTTATCTAGTATTTGGTTACTCTGAAAATGAATTTTGTATTAAACAAAATAAATGCTTGATTCTTTTAATTAAGTACTATTAATATTTAAAGTAATTATTAGATGTCTTAGCAACTTTCAGTAGTGACTGATGAGTTACGGAGTTTTACGTACTGTATTTGACATGTTTCAACTATTGGGGTCATTATTCATTTTAATGCTCAAATTGTCCCATCTTGGCTCAGTGGAAGCCCTTTCTAGTTGAGTCCTGTATCTTTTTGAGGTGATTCAATTAGTCTTTTGCAGATTTCTTCCTTTCTGACACAAAACATGTTCTAAGCTTATCTAGTGCATTTCCTGCCCCAGAGTGAAAAGCAGTAATTGCTCCAAAAAGCCTCGATTCCTTCTGTGGCAGTTGCTATTTAGAAGCCTTAATTTAGAAGCCTTCTGTGTCTCAGTTGGTTGGAGCTTTGTCTCGTATACCAAACAGTGGTGGGTTAGATTCCTGATCAGAGCACATACCCAGGTTGTGGGTTCCATTCCTGGTCAGGGTACATGCGGAGGCAACCAATTGATATTTCTCTCTCACATCAATGTTTTTCTCTCTCTCTCCCTTTCTCTTTCGAAAATAAATTTTAAAAAATAGAAGCCTTAATTCTGGGTGCTCGGGGCGCCTATTACTTTTTGATTGCCATTGCTTCCAGGCCTTTAAAGGGGACAGAACTAGGAAATTGATCTTGTAAGAAAAAGAATATTATGAGGTTTTTCCAATTCAAATTTCAGTTTAATCTTCGTTCATAAGGGCACAATTAATTTGAGTTACCCTACAACATATTATAAATGATTTCAAAATTGCAGTGCTAGAATTACTACTAGCAATTACTAGCAATAAGACTAATGAATTAAACTTGAGATTTCTCGGCGACTCTGATTTTAGAAAATGTCCTGCTATGTACACTCAAGATAATGTTTTAGAGTCAATTGAAGTAAAGTTTTTTTTATAAGTAGTTATGCCAACAACTGGGTATTTAGTTAGATTCATTTCCTTAAGTCTGTTTTCAATTTTAAATCGCTGATTATTTCCTTTTTAAAAAAATTTATATGGTTCCACAGTCAAAACTATTTAAGGAGATACAAACTTAGCAGTCTGGCTTCTACCCCTGTCTTCTCCATCTTGGTCCCTGTTTCCCTCATAGGTAATCACTGAAAAAGTTTTAAATTTTCCTTTCTACTGTTTCTTTTAAAAAATATAAATGAATGTAAAAATCTTATTAACGTCCCCTCTTTTGCATAATAGTATGTTTCTAGTTAGCATACAATAACAATAAGACTTTAAAGAAAGCACACAATAAATAATAAATAATTTTTGCATGTTGCTTTTATTGCTTATCAATATATATGGAGATGATTTTTTTTACAGCTGCATCATATTACATTGTGTGACTGTACCATAGTTATGCAACCACTCCTAATAATGGACTTTTGAGTTCTTTCCAGTCTTGTGGAAAATAACAGCACAGTGAATAGCTTTGTGCCTACCTACCTTGTTTGCATTTTCGCAGTGTGTCTGTGGGATAGAGTCCTGGAAGAGTCATTTCTGGGTGAAAGCTGCATATGAAATCTGGCTAAATAATGCTAAACATGTCTCAGGAGTGTTATACCATTTTTGTATTTGCAACACCATTATAGGAGATATAACCTTCATTTACTATTCTTTAAAAAAAAATCATGAATGGGTGTTAAATTTTTTAATGATTTTTTTATTTATCAAGATTATCAGATGGTTTTATCTTTTTTACTTTTTGTTTAAATTGTGGTGAATTTTAAGGCTTTCTATAATTAAACAAGATTTACACTCCTGGGATAAACCCACCTTGATCAAGATACATTACATTTTAAAAAATTATAGGGCTGGATTCAACTTCTTAATATTTTGTTCAGAATTTTGCATCCATATTCATGAATTAGATTGGCCTGTACTCTTTTTTTTTATTAAGACCTAGTATGATTTCAATATCAAGATTATACTAACTTCATAAAATGAGCTGGGAACTGTTCCCTCTTTTGTATTCTCTGTATAAATTAAAATTTTTCTTTCATGAAAGCTTAAGAGAATTCACCTATAAAGCCCATCTGAGCCTGGTGGTATTTTTGGGGAAGATTTTAAATTGTAGATACAATGTGTAAAAAGGTTTACAGGATTATTGATGTTTTCTATATCTTTTTGAGTCAGTTTTATTAAGATGTGTATTTTTAGTGAAATTTGTCCATTTCATTTATGTTTTAAATTATTTGCATAATGTTGTTCTTGGTTTTCTGATTATCTTTCTATTTTCTGTGTCCAAATTTCTGTAACCCCATTTTTATTTATAACATTATTTATTTATGCTCTTTTTGTGGGACCAATATATTTGGCATTGTTGTATCCCATTCTTAATTAATTAATTTTTAGAATTAATTTATATTGTTTAATCATTTTTCTTCCTTCTACTTTATTGACATTATTTCTATTTTTACTTTTCTAACTTTTAATTTGGAAAGTTAGTTCATTAAATTTCAGCCTTTCTGCTTTTCTATTACAAACTTAAAAAAATGACTATGTATCTTATGTATTTTGGCTTTTTGTTTTAAATATTTCTTTGAGCTGAGTAAATTAGAAGTATAAGTGTCAAGACATAATTTTTTAAAGTTCTCTTTTTATATTTTAAACTAAATTGCATTTGGTAAGGGAGTACGGAATGTATGATATTTTTTGAAATTTATTGATACTTTGTGGCCTGAGTGTTGATTTTTATAAATGCTCCATATGTATTTGAGACAATTTACTTTCTGATTGTTTGGATCAGGGCTCTTTATATGTCCATTACATTGAGCCTATTAATTTTTTTACCCAACTCTATATGCTTAATAGTTTTAAGCTTTTAATTGCTAAGATAAATGTGTTAAATCTCCCACTAGAATGGTATCCCAGGTAGAAGGAACAGGAAGTACTGGGGTCCAAAGGAGTCAGAGGGGTGGGAATGGAGTGAGAAGGTAAGAGAAGATGGATTTAGGGAGGTCCCTAAAGGGCCTTGTAGACCATTATAAGAATTTTGTTGTTTACTTTGGTTGGAAATGGAGGGTTCCAAGCTGAGGGATGACACAATCTGACTTGCATCCTAAAATAATCACTCTGTCTGCTGTGTTGAGGATAGTCATTGGGTACGGCTAGAAGCAGAGAGACCCATGTAGAGCCAATTACAGTAATCCAGGCAAGAGATGATGGTGACTTGGACTAGGTGGCAGCAGTGGAGGTGGTGAGAAGTGACTGGATTCTAGAAATATTTTGAAGGTTCAGCCTACAGAATTTGCTAACAGTGTAGACATAATTGTGAGAGAAAGGAAGGCATTTATTTAATGTATTGACAAGTAGAAGAATGGAATTGTCACCAGCTGCTGGAAAGACCCATGGGTGAAGTAGGTTTGGGGAGAAAATAAGAGTTTTGAATGTGTTGAATTTAGACAACAAGTGATAATACTGAGTAGGCAGTTGGAATCAGAACAGGAGTCTGGGGAAGATTATAAATTGGGAAATAATTAGCATAGAGGTGGTATTTAAAAAACAGGAAGTGAATGTAAGTAAAGAAGAGAAGAGGACAAAGGACTGAGCACTGTGAGACTCTGACATTAAGCAGTCAGGGAAAGTGGGGGGGGGTGAGAGTGGGGGAGAAGACTAGCAAGGGAGAATGGGAAGAAGCTATCACAAGTGAGCTAGGAGAAGAACAGGAGAATGAGGTCCTGTAGCCAATGTCAATGTCACATGACTTTTTCAATACACTTCCATAAATGTATAATTTTTGAAATTTCCATAAATGTAAATTAAAAATGGTAATTATTGACTTAGTTTCCTAATGTATACATCTATAATAATAAAAGCGTAATATGCTAATTAGACCAGACAGCCAAACAACCTTCCGGATGAAGCCCCAGCTGCAAGGGCCAAGCCACTTGCATGAATTTCGTGCATCGGGCCTCTAGTTTTGGAATAATAAAAAAATCTGTACAGAAAACCAATCCCTGACAATTTCCCACTCCAAATAATTTGTAATTTGAGATTTTATAGGACTTAAATGTGAATCATTAAACCTGGCTTCTGTGTTGTTCTCATCTCTGTATTGTTTTAACTTTCTTGAGGAGGTAGGGTTAACTGTCCCTTCTTTTGTCTTTGCTGGCCTCCTATTACCATGGGCTGGCTGTGACTTCAGGCTTTCCCATCTGAGGTCTTTTCGTTGTTTCTGTTTTGATAAAAAGAATTTCCCCGAGAAAGAACATACAGAAAGTTGATGGAATGGCCATCTCATTGGCTATGTAGCTTGGGCTTGCACGTTGATAGATTTCAGCATCCTTTCTAATTGCCCTACAGTTTCTGCATAGGGAACTGGGTTGAGTGGCATATTTGTAGGTTCTGTTCTCAATTGAATTTTATCGAACTGACCATGTCATTTTTGTAACTCCCTGCTACCATCCCACTATCCCTGCCCCCCAAATCTGGCACATAGTTAAGTATTCAGTAAATGCTTGTTCCCTTGAATTAGAAGATTCAGCCTTTAACATGGCAGACTTAGTGCTTTCAAAACAACAGAAGATTTTATTTTAAAAGTGATCAACTTCTGGGAGTGAGCTGTTGCTTTAAAATTACACATACATTATAGTAAACATAATGGTAAAGCATACCTAAATTATAAATTGCCACCTTAAAAAATTTAAAGTAGTTTATCCCTGTTGGTTTTCCTTTCCCACTAAAGTCATCATCTGTTCACAGAGCACCATTAGCAGCTGAAAAGACATGGCAGGGAATTGAACAAATTGAACGTTCATAGCAGACAGATTTTCTCCTTCTGTGTGTGTGGATTGGACATGACTGTGAACAGTTGGAGGTCAGACCATCACTAATATGTATAAAACTTTTGATGTTAATTTACCATTAAAAAATATATTAATTTTTGGCAGAGGTGCAAATATTCTTGTCTTGCCTAAAGCTTTATTTCCCATGACACATAGAAAGCTAAAATCCACCCTGGGCCAATTTGAAAAGCAAGTAAACTTTTTCTTTATTAAAGCTCCATTTTGTTTCTTAGTGAAAAGTGCGTATATGAAATTCATTTTTGCTCACTAAAAAGGGCCTTGCAAAAGCCTGGAACGATCAGCGAGGAGAAGTGGGATCATGTGAACAGGACACACGCATCCTGTTTTGGCTGCATTTAATGGGTTTCCCTGAACTGGTGTTTTCAGTTGCCATTTTGGCTGTGCCCAGTCAACGTCAAACAAATGTCTTGTCAAGGAACAAAAGGATGCATAAAATTATGAGTTGCAATGCCTTTGCATGTTAGCAGACTGTACTTTTAAAAAGAATAACCTTTTCTTCAATTGTAAAAACAGATGTCTCTACTATTCACTGGTAGGTTAGGGTTAGTGTTGAGGTTAGGAGGCAGTTGGGGGTAAGGAAAGAAGAGAAAAGTAACTAGTCTCTTCACAGTCTAGCAACTGGCTACATTTTATTTTTCATGGACTATTAAAGACTGTCTGGTCTTTAATATGTTTTCTATCATCAGGTACCCAAACTGTACCTGGAGAGTAAATATTGTTTGTAAGCAGAATGGCACCTTTTAGAACTGCTTGCTTTATGTGGCATAGGCATTTATGAAGAAAGAAAATAAAAGAAGGGATTTTATTTTATCATTGCAGCAAAACACAATTCTTTTGGCATGTTGACACCTGACATAAAATGACATTGGTTTGCGTTCTCTTGAGTAAATCTCCTTTCAGTTGGTATTGCTGAAAGTACTTAAACCAACTTCACTGGATTCTCTTTGTTTCAGTTTGTAGTTGTTAATTTTGCAGAATGCTGTTGGCTTTTAATTCTTCACTGGGTTCTCTTTTGTTCTCTTTGTTTCAGTTGGTAGTTGTTAATTTTGCAGAATGCTGTTGGCTTTTAATAGGATGTTATTAAAATAAAATAATAAAATTAAATCTCTAGACATTTAAGAGGGACAGTCTATGGAGACACGGCAAGCAAGCATTGAATTAGCATTTACTGTTGATCTCTTTCATTATTATTTTTTTTTTTTTTGAGGAGAGTTGAGAAGTTCTCAAGAGAAACATTTTGAGAACCCTTTTCTCAAAGATGCTGTTTAAATGGACTTAGATTCCATAAAACAACAATTTTCAACCTTTTTCATCTCATGGCACACTTAAACTAATTACTGAAATTCTGCAGCACACCAAAAAATATATTTTTTGCCAATCTGACAAAAAAAAAAGGTATAATTTTGATCCATTCACACTGGATGGCTATTGTTGTATTGGCTGATGTTATTTTTTTATTTGACTGTCTAAGGGAAAAGAGGTTAGTGCCCCTGACTAAATAGTCAGGTATTGCATGTTTTAAAAACTCTTGCAGCACACTGGTTGAAATAGCTGCCATAAAACAATAAAAATCTTACGCGTGGTCTATGAATAATAATTGATGGGATTCTAGGCACTGTCATGAGAGCCAACCCAATGAGAAGCTGGCACCCTTTTTTCATAGTAAGTACCTGGGGCCAACTCACCAGTGTTTGTTATTGTCCTTATGGCCTCTGAACTAAAGCTCCTTTGAACACAAATTACTCTTCTTTGAACCCCAGCCCTTTGTATACATCAGTGGTTCCCAAACTTATTTGGCCTACCGCCCCCTTTCCAGAAAAAATATTACTCAGCCCCTGGAAATTAACTCTTCTTTCCAGCCCTCTGTATACATAGTCAGCCCCCTCCCCCCCATACATCATATCAATTCACCATAAAACATTAATTTTGACAGAGGGCTAAAACTTGTCAAAAGCTTCAGTTTTCATAATCCACATGAAGGTAAAATCAATTTAGAGGTAAATTTCAATTTGAAAAGTAAGACGTCTTCTCTACAATTTCAAGTTGTTATCAAGGGCCCAGGCCTGGGTAAGATACTGTGGAAGACAAAAGAAGACTAGAAGTCATGACCCTTCCTCCAAGGAGAGCACCATTGTATAAGTCATACTTCTATAAGAACTACTAAATCACAAGGTTAGGTAATCCGATGGTACAGACCATAAATGGTGGAAGAATCAGAGAAAAAGAAGGAACAACTTTTATAACTTACTTAAACTGAGCCTTGAAGAGAGTATTGGTGGAGAAGTCAGCCTGAGAAAGGGGAATAGCTCAAGCAGAAGTACTGTGAAGGGAAGGGTAGTAGAGAGTTAGGAGTGGAGTGTGGCTTTGGTTCCCATGGGAGGAAACAGTGAGATATTCCTGGTTACCTTGAGGAGCTTTGTTTGTTTGTTTTGTTTGTTTGTTTTTTCTCAAGAACGGTGTAAGGTTGCACTTTAGGATATAGAGGACCTGTGCCGATGTTTCATTCACCAATCATTCAGGTAGTCTCCCAAAGAAACATTAATATACAAGAGGTCATCTAAAATTAATAAAGAGGATTTTAACATTTGACCTTAATATCTGTTAATCTGAATTTTCAAAAGGAAAATGTGAGCCTGGTAACATTTCTATGAATAAAGAAAAGGTCCTCGATTTTTATACCGAAAGCCTTGCTCTCAAATTCACTCATGGTCTGTGAGTCATAGAATGAAGTGACAAAACCTTCTCCATAATGATAAAAGGTTTTGCATTTATGTTTTTAACCCCAAATATGCTGTGCTTGCGTTTTTTCTGGTTGTCAAGTCTGAGCATTCATTAGGGTAAGACCATGAAGGATCTCTATGTCTTCCACTGGCTCCTTTATTCTCTTCTTCCTACCTCTTCCTTCATCTAATGTGAATAGACAAAAGGATTCTAACTTCACCCCGCCCCCCTTTTTTTTCTGATTTCTGCTGTTTCAAGAAATCTCGGAGACTAGGTGACGTCTTTCATTTCCTCTGGCATTTTACTGCTCCGGTTGCCTTATAGTTTCCCCAGGGGAATAACCACAGAAGAACTTCCTTACAAATAGAGCAGTGAATCTTTGAGAGCCTCCTGCAAATCCCTAAGGTCGGAATGGCTCGCTCAACTCATAACCAAGATGGCATCTCAGGCTATTCCACGAGGTTCTGCATCTCCCACCCCACTGGACATATTCTATTGATAATTCCTCCTGGAAACCGGATAAAGGCAAATAATAACGGGGCGGCAAAATCGAAGTTTAGTAACATGTGTGAAATAAACTGTCAGTTTGGTTTTGATGCGAGGCCACAGGATGTAGGAGAGAAGCAGAAAGAGACCTGGCCACGTTAACCTTGTGAAACAAATGAACTATGGACAAGGATAGCAATTTTTTGAAAAAGGAAAATGGGAGAAATTGTTCTACATGCTGGATCCGGTCTTTTCTTTTTGCAGGAATTCTGTTGTCCCTTTAGAAAATATCAAAGCCGTTCCAAGGCACATTGGCACCCGGGTGGCACTGCAGCCTTCTCTTGGCACTGCTCGTCCTGTTGCTGGCAGGACAGAGCATGGACCCCTTGAGCCTCGTCCTCTGTTGTTTTGTGCACAGGAGCCAAACATTGTGGCTACTCACAAGGCAAGGCTGGCAGCTGAAGAACCCAGATGCCAAGCTCTGGACTGGACTTCTGTTCGGTTTGTGGCTGGTCCCTTCCCTGGCATCTGCCCTGGCTTTGCAGCAGCCTGTGTCCCCGTCTGCAGAGCTGGGCTCCGGATTAGGCTTCTGTTGGCTTCCATGGATGTTCGGTCACTGTTTCCCTTTTGAATTATCCTTGATTATGAGGAATGTGCCTTTATGACACATTCCTCCCCAGGCACCTGCCTCAGATGATGTGCCTTCGCCACTAAAAAGGCGGGGGGGGGGGGGTTCTCTCAAATGACTGGCCATTGTTAGCAAGAAAGCTCATGGAATGTGAACGTTCCTTTTCAGGTAGGAAGATGTAAAATGAAATACAAAAGCTTGTATTTTAGACACAAACTTTAATTTTCTTCCTAATGATAGGAACATTTCCGAATGAAGTTAAACAGAAAACAAACAAAAACAAAAACAAAAAAAACCCAGGATCATGAGAAATTCCAGAAGGCTCTTCCCCCCTCCCCCCCCTTTTAAAATCCTTTTAACGTTCTGTCCCCACACAATGACACTGTCCTTGACTGAGAAAGCACTCTTCCTAATCCATAGTGTTTTGACTTGACAAAAGAGAGGGTAGGTTTCCCCAGGTTACAGGAAGCAATATTTTTGTGGCATTAATCACCAAATAGACATTTAGTTGGGTTCTGACTGGGTAAAGAACACTGGATCATATGTTGCTGGTGGGGGGTGAGGGTAGGAAGAGGTCAGCCAATAAGTTTCCTTGCTGGAGCACATGGATAGTTCCCTGATAAGAGGAAACCTCATGCTTAACTGAGAAATGAAAATAACTTGAGAAGTTCACCAACCAGAAGGGAAGAGAATATGCCCAACATATTCACCTCTGGAGTATCTTTGTACATCTGAGGGGCTTTTTGACATTTGTGTACACTCTAGAACAGGGGTGGGCAAACTTTTTGACTCGAGGGCCAAAATGGGTTCTTAAACTGGACCGGAGGTCCGGAACAAAAGCATGGATGGAGTGTTTGTGTGAACTAATATAAATTCAAAGTAAACATCATTACATAAAAGGGTACGGTCTTTTTTTTTTTAGTTTTATTCATTTCAAACGGGCCGGATCCGGCCCGCGGGCCATAGTTTGCCCACGGCTGCTCTAGAATCTTCAGGTATTTGCCCAACCTGTGTGACTGATTATGGTTAATCAGAATTACAGATACAGTTCAAAAGGAAGAATGGAATTATAGTTGAGTACAGTATCTAAATGACCTTTTGGGAATTTGAGCAACTTTGGACCCACACCCCAACTTTGTAATCTCATCAAGCTGAGTGACGATCCACTGCTCAGTTTCTGCAGCTGGAAAAGGAGTTTGTCCCGATGGCAATCTCTCTGGCTTCCTGAAATATCCATGAAAGCTAAGTCTTTGAAGTCAGACAGACTTGAATTCTAGTCTCGATTTTGCTTTTATTAATTTCATGAATTTGAGTAAATTTCTGAACCTCTTTACACCTCAATTTTCTCCTCTATACAATGGGAGGGTAACAGTACCTATCTCATGAGGTTACTGGGAATTTTAACAAATTTAACAAATTCATGGTACAATGTATGGCACAGAGTGAGACTTAAACAGGTGTTGGCTAGTGTCAAAGTTTCCTGTATGTTGGGCAGGAAGAGCCTGTGTCATTTTTATCTCATTGGTTGACCCTCAGATTTACTGACTTTACTGCTTTTAATGGGGCAGAATGACGTGCTCTTGAGACCCTTGGGGCTACACATATCATGGTATTAGACAGGGCATATGATAAGCAAATGTTTGTTAAATGAAGCAGTGGGCAGGATAGACTTCAGGATTACCCTCTTGAATGTATTATTTTAGAAAGTTAAACTGAGATAGAGCTAGTCCATAAATTACTTTTCAAAATAGACATCTGCTGAGGTGGCCCAACAAAGAAAAAGCCTTAGATATATAGATACTGAGGAAATAATTCTATTAAAGGAACACTTTTCAACTTTGGAACTGTGACCACAACAACTCTGAAAAATAGACAGGTATTGACTTGAGCAGGTGGCTTTAGGACAGGCAAAGCATGCTGGGAAGGAGCAATAGTCATTAAGTAAAGCCTTAGCATCATTTGTGGGCTCTAGAAAGGGGGATTCATCTCTAAATCTAGAAAATAAGGGGGCAGGGGGCAGTTCACTTTTTCTGTGAAGGGCCAGATAATACATACTTAGGCTTTTCAGGTCACATGGTCTTTAGAATTATAGTGTGAAGTAGCCATAAACAATATGTAAGCGAATCAATGTGGCTGTGTTCCAATAAAACTTTATTTACAGAAGCAAATGGCAGCAGGATGTGGGCCGTAGTTGGCTGAACTCTATTGTAAGGGAGGGAAAATGTAATGAGTCAATATTGAGAGTTTTATTTTGTAATCAATTTTTAGGTAGGTCACATAGGCCCTAAATAAGGCATCTCTTATTTCTATTCTTTCTGGTTAACAGTTCATTGAATTAAGATATATGAGGATTTTGCCCTAACCGGTTTGGCTCAGTGAATAGAGCATCAGCCTGTGGACTGAAGGGTTCCAGGTTCGATTCCAGTCAGGGGCATGTGCCTTGGTTTCGGGCATATCCCCAGTAGGGGGTGTGCAAGAGGCAGCTGATCCATGTTTCTCTCTCATCGATGTTTCTGGCTCTCTATCCCTCTCCCTTCCTCTCTGTAGAAAATCAATAAAATATATTTTTAAAAAAAAGATATATGAGGATTTTAAAGGATGTGGAGCAAAGGATCAGGGACTATGAGCTTGGAGTCCAAACTCAAGAGCCACACATTTGTGAAGAGCAGTAATAAGATAATGTGAACTGGTGAGGTGGGTTAGGCACTAGGGAAAGAGCACATACTCTGTTCCAGCCAACCATTGCCATAGAGAATGTAAGTCCAGTGTTTTAGATATTCCAGTTTTTTTCAATAGAAACCAGAAACCTGATAAAATTTCCTGATTTTTAAATATTGCCTTACCAATTTCAAAAACACTTTGTGGCCCTACCAAAACATATGTGTGGTTAAAATAGGGCATGCAGACTGGTGGTCTGTGACCTTTGCTTCCAGCCCATGGATCTTTACCTCTGAAATACTGCTAGTTGCCTTAAAATAGGGCTGGGTGTTTTTCCAAAGCTAGCCTGAATTAAAAAAAAATATAATATATATATATGTATTTTATTGATTTCAGAGAGGAAGGGAAAGAGAGAGAGAGAGAGATAGAAACATCATAGATGAGAGAGAATCCTTGGTCAGCTGCCTCCTGCATGCCCCCTACTGGGGATCGAGCCTGCAACCTGGACATGTGCCCTGACCATGACCTCCTGGTTCATACGTTGACACTCAACCATTGAGCCACACCGGCTGGGCTGAGCTAGTCTGAATTTTAAAGGACTCATCAGGTGATTTCCTAAAAGTCACCCCTCTATTTCAAAATCGTCCACCCCAAAGTGGCACCACAAAGCTCTGTCTGACGTAGGGACAAGGTGTGCCAAGCATGCTCTATTTTTAATTTCATTAGGATTTGAACAGCCTACAAGGAAAGGGCAAGACTTGGCAGCTTGTTCATTACAATGAAGATTTATGGACAACCAACCTAGAAAATTCAAAAGAAATCTGTCTACGTTGGGTGCAAAATTGTCCAGCTCTGCTTGAATATGCTAAATCCTCCCTTATCACGCCCCTGCTCTTTGTGTTGGCAGATTTAATTCTATGATTCAATAGAAACCATTCTCTTTTCCTAATATTAAGATCTCATTTTGCTCTAAACTCTGATAATTTGAGACTCTTTTCTGAGTTGGATATAAACAGAAATTAGCTTTTCATCACTTGAAAGTTTAATTCCCTAGTTTTAATGAACTCTTTAAAAATAAACTGGATAGATTAGATAAAAATTTGTATTATTTTTATTTGACACTCAAAGTGCTTTATTGTGGAAATATTTGGACTCTGAGTTGTTATTTTATCCCATGGGCATTAATTTATTTGGGATTGATCTTTGCTGAAGCCATCTGAAAATTCTTTTTTATTTTGGAATAAAATTCGCATGCTGGAAGTCTTTGGAGGCTTTTAAACCCAACTCTTTTTTTAATTCTTTTTTAGCACTAATTCTTCCAGAAATAGTCTATTGTGCCTGACAAAATGTATCCAATCCTGAACTTGAAAAGGTTCCACTTCTATTTGTAACTCAGTGACCCTGAGGTCCAAATTGGTAATGAACTTTCTGAAAAAGCACTCTTGGTTCTTTAATAAGAACTTATTGGTCATTAGCACCCTAGCCTGGGCCTACATTTTGGGTTGTCAAAATAAAAATAAAAATCAAGTGGCATCTGTTGATCTGGAAAAAAACAGAACTAGTTACACACATTTAACACTGCATTTTAGAAATTCTTAAATTAATCCCATCTTAGTGTTCTGGAGAAAGGTGCGACAGAATAAAACGATCCCATGAAATCCTTGTGTTCCATAAGGTGTCTTGAAGTTTGATTGGATATTAACTAAAAGATCATTTTGTTTCTCTTTTATAGCAGGAGATGCAATGTGTTCATTTTATAACATCTCCGCTGTTTGGAATAAATCACCAAGGACAGATGCTCATCACATTTCGGTTCAATAAAATTCTTTGCAGAGTCTGAACAGATACATGGCTAGTTGCTTTAGGTCTCTGTCCAGGCCATTATTTGTTTGGAAAAATCAAGTTCACTGGACAAAAGGGAGTTACACTAAGGACATTGAAATTAATATTTTGTTTGCTGTTTTATGTCTTGTTATTTTTGGCTGGGATGTGCCTATAGGACTTTACCTTCAGTTTTGCAAGTTCTACCTTTATAAATACCATCGGCCAGCTCTTCATCTTTTCTCCTAAAACAGAGCAGTTAATCTGATTTCCTGCTGTTAGATCTTCTAGTAATACCATTTTAAAGGTTCTCAGCAGAAAAATTTTCCAGGGCTCTTGAAGAAGTGCTAAAATTCCATGTTCAGTCTTTTCTGTGGTGGCAAATGGGCTTTCAATGAGCAAAACCGAGGCATTTATTTTAAAGTAGTATGTGTGCTGCAAAACTGTTGGTGAGTTTTGGACATCTTTCATGTGCTGTATGGCGCTTCTCTTGAATTTTGGAAAAAATCAAGATGGCATAATCCACTGACTTGCCAATATTCATTTTTTTTTAAAGAGGAGGAGAAATTTGTGCTGAAAAAGTTGCGACTGTACAGCTTCAGTTGATATTTTCTTGAAGATGTTTCATATGGTTTTAAATTATTTATCCAAGAGGGTATGGGATAAACAGTCTCGAGGCTTGCCATCATGGTGTGCAAGGTAAAAATGTGCATTTTACCAAACATTCCTGAATGCTCACTTCTGCGTCCCACAAAGCTGCAGGAGTCTCCTGAGATCATATTGTGTAGGTGTGTGTGTCATGTGTTTTTGTGAGAGCAGCTTGAGTGATGAGTAAATAGATCAGCCCATGGCTAGAATGGTGTGGGGGCGGCAATCATTCCCTAAGGGAACCAGGAAATGCTTGCTAACCTGTCATGGTGATTTTCCTTGAAAATGAATCAAGGAAATCCAGGGTGAATACTAACCCTTTGGTAGGGCTAATGTTCTGACACCATCTGATGGGGACCCGAAAAGTGGGAAGTTGGGCTCATGGCCCTAACCACAGCCAGCGAATTCGGCTTGCTGTCTGGTAACAACCATGTCAGCGCTGGATTCATTTCCGAGCTTCCTCTCTTTCAAGAATTCTCCCCCTGGAATTCAAAGAGCAATTTTATTGGTGTCTACTTTTGTCTTGACAAAGGACTCAGTCACTGTCAGGGCAGTTTAGGGTTAGCTGTGCTTTAT
>NW_005356674.1:9284413-9292880 GCF_000412655.1 Myotis brandtii
CCTGCGCAAATCCTGAAGTTTATAGTGAGTAGACGATAGGAAATAAAAATTATGCCTTTTCTTTTATTTCAAGATCGCCTTTTGTGTTGAACTGGCTTTTACTGCCATTAAATATTTGCTTTCTGGGAGCATTTGTATATATTTTCTTAGCTCTTAACTACCATTTCTGCTCGGTTTTGTATCTGCTAGCCCCAGCATTTACAACCTACGAAAACCTCATAAATCTACTTCATTTTTCTAATAAGACATGAAAGTCCTTAATTGGCCTTAATGAAATGCACTTAAAGGGCAATAAACGTGTTTAAGCCCCTCTTTCAGGGTGAGCTTCAGTACTCTCACTCTACTCTGTTTTAGCCTTTCTGGTAATTAATCATTTATTCATATGTGACGAATCAGTAACAAGATCAAGCAACTACTGCACAATTGCATGATAATAAGCTGCTCATATATGTGTCAAGATTTAGCAATCCTTTTTAAAGCCTAATTTAAAGTCATTTTACAACTAACCAGACTGCTTCTCTGAAGCATTCCACCCCCCCCTCCCCCAGTATCTTTTCTACATATTTTCATTTGGATGCCATCTTTTTTATTTTGTTTATAGAGCCCAGTCCGCCTCAAATCCACTTATGGCACCAGCTTGAATTTCAGCAATGCAAACATTTACCATTGTTTTTCAGTTGGCCTGGAATTCTCTCTTTGATCCAAAGGGGAGGGGGTGGAGGAGAAGTAAAAGAAAAAGGACTGCATTTATAAATAGAAGACCCAAGAGTCCATGCCATTTTTAGTGTGTATTTAAATCTTAAATCTGCCGTGATTTATGGAGACGTGTTAATCATTTGCCTGCACCTTAGTACTCTGAGAATTCCAGCAATTTCCCATACCACAGCTATGCCAATGGAGGCGGATCCTTTTCTGCAGAGGAATTCTAACTTTCTTTTTTTAAAAATTGAGATATAATTGACATATCCCTCACCACAAAAAAAGGAATTCGTATTTTCACGGCAAGCTGACAGATTGAAGATCAGAATGCCTGCTTGTGTGTATACAAACTGGGTTCGGATTTTCCTAGCTGTGTGTGTACAGTGGGTGCTCAGCGGCAAGCCTGAGTAAGATATGTGAGGCAAGATTTGGACCTGTTCAATGATGGTGAACAGAGTTGCTTTGCACTTAGGAAATACATCTTCAGTTGATCATAATGTATGATTAAATAGCTGGCATCTGCTGTAGTCAAGGCAAGTGTGTTCAGTCCAAGGAAACCAAAGTAATCAATGAGAAGTCAGAAGTCCTTCTTCAGCATATATTAACTTGAGATTTAATTATTCAGATGTCTTTGATATTTGCCCATATATAGCAGGTGATGCCATCAGATATGTATATATCCTATATAATAAAAGGGTAATATGCAAATAGACCAAATGGCAGAACAACCGAACAACCAATCAAAGCGTAATATGCTGATAATATGCTAAGGCTGCTCAACCGCTCACTGTGATGTGCACTGACCACCAGGAGGCAGACAGTCAACTGGTTGGCCAGTTGCTATGACATGCACTGACCAATAGGGGGCAGATGCTCCGACCGGTAGGTTAGCTTGCTGCTGGGGTCTGGCTGATTGGGACTGAGCGAGGTGGGCCAGACACGTCTTAGAGCCCTCCTGTGGTCCCTCCCCGGCCGGATCGTGCACCGGTGGGTCCCTCAACCTGGCCTGTGCCGTCTTGTAATCTGGGACCCCTTGGGGGATGTCGGAGAGCTGGTTTCAGCCAGATCCCACAGGCCACTCCCCTTGGGAGGGTGCCAGATGCAGGGCTCATGGCTGGTGAGCACTGCTGCAGCAGCATGAGTCTCTCTCGATCGGGACTGATTGGGTGCGAGCCTGCAGCAGGCACAGTGGGGTCAGTTTTAGCAGTAGCAGCAGGCAGGAGCTGCAGGCGGCATTGGACTGTGGGTTTCAGCCCCATCCCTGCAGGCCACCCAGAGGGACCCCACCCATGCATGAATTTGTGTACCGGGCCTTTAGTATTTTAAATAAGAAAGAGACTCTGGCAAACTCAGTAGAGATGACACCTGGAAGTAAAAATTTGCCATCTGAATGGGTATGCTATCTGAATTTTTACCTTCTATTGCACATGTGAGAGTTAAAATGAAGCTTTAAACATGTGAGTCCTGCCCTGGCCGGTGTGGCTCAGTTTGGAGTGTCGTCCCGGGCACTGAAGAGTCGCGGGTTTGATTAGGTTCAGGACACATGCCCGGGTTGCGGGTTCTATTCCCAGTTGGGGCACGTGTGGTGGCAACTGATTGATGTTTCTCTCCTTCCTTCTCTCTCTAAAATCAATAAAAAAAATATCCTCGGGTGAGGATTAAAAAAAAATTATAAAAAACAAACATGTGTGTCCTTACCCCAGATAAACTTAAACCTTATTAATTCAGATATGAAGGGGAAAAGGTGAGTCTGAATTGGTCACCAAGCTGAATAGTATAATTTTTGAAAAGAAAAGCCATTAGATTACCTGCAGGTACAAAAAAAAATGGCTACTCCAGTATAACTAGTATAACCTGTGGCAGAGGGAGCTCTGGCCAGATTCACTTCTATGTCCAGAAAATGACCACATATGACCGCACATTAATTGTCTGTTGGCAATGAATGCTTCCAAAGTATTTCAAAATTGTTCTCATACATACCTTAAAGATTCTTCTCAATTCAACTGTAGGTGGACTCCTCTAATGCAGAAATTTTACTTTTTTCTTGTGTAGCCAATAAAACTTATCATGGTATATTTAACTAGAGGCCTGGTGCACAAAATTTGTGCACAGGTAGGGTCCCTAGGCCTGACCAGCAATCAGGGCCAATTGGGGCCTTCTGGCTGCCAGCTAGGGCCTTCCTTTGTTCCGCGCCACCCCCGGTGGTCAGCGCACATCATAGCGAGTGATCAAACTCCCGGTCTCCCGGTCAAACTCCCGAGGGGACACTTTGCATATTAGCCTTATATATATATAGATTCTTATCTATTTACCTTGATTATTTGGTAACACTTTTTTATTTGAGGCCCTGAAAGAAAAAGTAAATTTCATTTTAACTGTTTTACAATCATACTTATTTGAGGCCCTGAAAAAGTAAATTTCATTTTAACTGTTTTACAATCATACATTCCTGAGTAGGAGGTATAAAATCAATGGGATATATTCAAGGCATCACTCACATTGCAGTCTGTGCGAATGGCTCACCCTGGAGTTGTGCAGTGCACAGTTCATGTATCTATGCATTGTTGCAGCTCTGGCTTTCTGTTTTGTCTATATGCACCTGGACTTGATAAAGGAATATTTCTGATTTTGGTTGAAACAATATGTTTCCTTAATTTTCAGATGGCATATGTTCTGCTTTATCAGGTACCTCTGAAAGATCTTTAAGTGTAGCAAAAGGTTTTCATGCATGAATTTTATGTTGCAAACTTGAGTTCTCATATTTTCTGCATTTCCTCATGTGCCTACTCACCTAGCTCTAAATCACTCTCCATGTAAAAAGTGACTATCTTTATTCTATTTTTTGTCTTTTGTTTTGTGACAAAATATTGCTTTTCTTTTAATTTATGACAAATTTCCTTAGGTCAAATAACTTACAAGAAAAAGTAAGGTGATAAGCCATGAGTAAAATAAAATTTTAAAAAAGATCCAGTTACTCAAGCTCCCCTAATCAGCCAATGTAAGTAATTTTAGGGAGAAAAAGACACAACTTTAGAATATGAAAGCTGACCTCTTTACTAGGCTTGAGATTTTAAGATGGCGTGCTCTACAGAGTGGGGCAAAAGTAAGTTTACAGTTGTTCATATGGAAAGTAATATAATCATTAATAAATAATAGTACAAGAATAAACTGTGTTGCATGTATTCACAACTGTAAACCTACTTTTGCCCCACCTGGTATAGAGCCTAAGCCCTCTGATGAGCATCTCCCATGAATTTTGCAAAAATAAATACAATGTGTAAAAATAATCACAATGTGTTAAAATAATTGCAATAAGGTGATAACTTAGCAGTAAAAGGAAAATTTCAGACCCAGTTTAATCAGTTAAAGTGTCTCTCTGGTTCTTCTGATTTGTTGTTCATTTATGCTGGGCAGCTGGACAATAGGATTTTGCACGGGCCACAAACAATGAAATAAAACAGCAAGATGTACTGTATTTTACTGAAACATACAATAAAGGGCAGCAGGGGACTAGTCAAAGCCCAATATTCAAAGACTGTAATTTTTTTTATCACTACTTTATTTCCTAAACCCAAATGTTTTTTGGGTATAAATATTGGATGAAAGCAAAAATGCACCACATTTGCTAGCTTGGAGGTAAAACCTAAACCTACTTTTTATTAGAATTAAATTAATATTATGTAAGTAGTTTTATAGTTTTAGGATTTTATTATTATTTATGTTCTAACTGCTCTGCATAAATAGAATTGTTCCTTGCTTCTTTTTGTTTTTACTACTAATAAAAAGTAATAGGTATCATAATTCAGAGACTGTTTGCATTTCAAGGCATTTTCTGTTTGGTCTTGGTGGCCTGTGGAAGGAGACATATCCCAAATTGAAGCGCAAGAAACTTGAATAACAAACATGGGAAGCACTTCTGCGGAGCATTAAATGTTTAGGCAAGTATGGCCAAAACAGATGTACAATTAAGATTTTAAAATTGTTGAACGGAAAGCCAGCCCAGCCAATATACTTCTGTGTAGCAGAAATATATCTGCATTGCTTTCCAACTTCATTCATGTATGTATGGTAATTGCAGATTTTACATATAATTATTATAGATATTTATTAATATCTTCCCTTAATGACTTGCTGATTTCTCAGAACACTTAAGAAAGAGAAGAAAATAGCTGTATTTGTGATGGGCAGGAAGACAATTTTTAGCCACAACAACCATGCTTCCCTATATTTTCTAAAAATGGACTTTTCATAAGTAGAAGTCACAGGAGGTACTTAAGTGAAAATAAAAAAATCGAAATCATTTCTTTGTGAAAGTCATAGGTTTGCGATATTCTTGAAAAAAATTACGCAAGGATTTGTACTTGGAAATGTGGATAGCCTGGCCAGAGTGGCTCAATTGGTTGAATGTTGCCCTGTGTACTGAAAAGTTGCCAGTTCAATACCTGGTCAAGACACGTCATGATGTAATGGGTTGTGGGTTTAATCCTGGGTCGAGGAGCATATGAAAGGCAATCAACCTCTCTCTCTCTCTCTCTCTCTCTCTCTCTCTGTCTGTCTCTCAGCGTGTGTGTCTCTCTTCCTCTCCCTTCCTCTCTTTAAGCATGTCCTCAGGTGAGGATTTAAAAAAAATGTGGAGAACTAGTCTAGTAGCCAGGACCACATTCTTTAAGTGGGCAAATCTAAGGCTATATTTTAATAAAGCTTTATGTATTAAAATTGATACTATTATCATTATTCTTAAGCATGAAGACAGCACAAATAGCCCCTGCAATGCCTCTTCTCTCCCAAAGAATGAAATTTTTTTCCTAGAGAAATATTTGTTTTACAGTTAAGAGAGTCATATAAGTGTGCAATGGAAGACTACGCAATCATTCAAAGTGAAGTTCAGGAAGGATTTTTAGTTACATGGAAAATACTGATTCTATGATGAGAAGAGAAAACGACAGCATGCAAAATGATGCCCCCAATGGGACCTCAGAGAGAGGAAATACACTGCAGAAAGATTAAATGAAATATCCTAAAATGTTAACAAAAATTACTTTCGGGTGGCAGAATTGTGGGTGATGTTTGTTTTTCTTTGAATATATCTCTTTCAAATTTTCTATAAAAGGCATAGATCATCTTTATAGTGTGAAACTAATATAAACTGTACAAAAGTAAAGAAAATAATAAAATCAGACTTAAAGATGCACTTTTTTTGTTTGTTAATCCTCACCCAAGGATTTTTTTCCATTGATTTTTAGAGAGAGTGGAGAAGAGACAGAGAAACATCAATGTGAGAGAAAGACATCGATTGGTTGCCTCCCACAGGAGGCCTGACCAGGGCCGGGGATTGAGCCTGCAACTGAGGTACATGCCCTTGACCAGAATGGAACCTGGGTCCCTTCAGTTCACAGGCTGACATTCTATCCACTGAGACAAACTGGCTAGGGCAACCATGTCAAACTCATGGCCCGTGGGCCACATGCCTCGTTTTTTTGGCCCATGTTAGCCTTTGAGTTTGACATGCTTGGGCTAGGGCAAGGATGCATTTTTAATGAATTATACTATGTTAAATTTTTATATACATCATCAGTCACCCTATGAGAGAGCTAGTATTTTTTTCCCTATTTTATGATGATGATACTAAAGCTTAGGGGAGATAAGGTAATTGTCCAAGGCACACAGCTAGTAAGTAGAAAGAATTCAAATCCAAATGGCTTTGTTCCAGTGATAATATTTCCAACCACCACATTGCATTGACTTTCTGAGTCACTGGTCTTCATGCACACTTTATGTATAAACACAAAATTGGAAAGTGTTGCTGGTTCTTTTTGTTAGAAGAGGCGGTTGTGTGTGGCCAATTCTCCCACTACGATGGAGCCTGGCATCATCTCTTTTCTTTGCACAGGGGTTGATGATTCTGCTTTTCTCTCTAAATCAAGGTCTATATTTCTGTTCAAACAAAACCAGATGAGCAGGACTTCCCAACGTTGTCATTCCTGCTTATGACAGCTCCTTCAGTTTGCTTGAGCTCAACATTTCGAAGGTGGGGCAGAGTCTTCCCTGAGCTCTTGTGCTAAGTTTTTTAGATACCTTTGCATCCTAACCCATCTCACCCCATTTCACAGAAAATATTAAGCTAGAGTCCTTCTAATTCAGATCAGGTTTGTCATTCTTTCCATAAAACTTGAAAAGTATCACACCTAATATCTGCAAAAACAGGCCTGTTCCTACACATTTGCTTTTATTAACTTGGCTTTCTTTGGAGTAGTGCCTGAAGACTAGGGATTGTAATATAAACACATTGTCAGTTAAATTTTTCTGAGATTTTAATGTTGATTCAGGAAAATACAAATCCCTCTTGGTGTCCTAGGGTCATTTGAATTAAGCTCAGAGGGCAAGTCTGCAATTGGTTTCATCCTGTTAATAATTTCGTAGGCAAGTTTGAATGTTATGCTTCTGACAAACCAGGCCTACTCTCCATGGTTGCCACTACACTGCATTGGCAATCCTCAGTGACACAAAGTGATTAATGTTAATGATAACTCAGACCATCCAGAGAGATGGACTATTGAAGATAAGGTTTTTGGGGCTAGATTACTCTAGGGCAGTGGTTCTCAACCTTCCTAATGCCGCAACCCTTTAATACAGTTCCTCATGTTGTGGTGACCCCCAACCATAAAATTATTTTCATTGCTACTTCATAACTGTAATTTTGCTACTGTGATGAATCATAATGTAAACATCTGATATGCAGGATGTATTTTCATTGTTACAAATTGAACATAATTAAAGCATAGTGATTAATCACAAAAACAATATGTAATTATATATGTGTTTTCCAATGGTCTTAGGCGACCCCTGTGAAAGGGTCGTTCGACCCCCAAAGGGGTCACGACCCACAGGTTGAGAACCAAAAAGACCATCATTTGTGCTGGAATCTTGAATAAGCCTTAATTCTACTTTCGCCGTGTAGAATTTGGATATCAAGTTTGGCATTTTAAAAACATAAGACCCAAATAATTTTCTACTTCTCTCATTGAAAGGGGGTCTGGGTTCCCTCCCCTTGAATCTGGGTGGGTTGTGATTCCACCAATGGTGGACTGTCAAGGCTGAGAAATAGAAGCCTTTCACCTGCTTCTCCTACAACACTCCCTCTCTGGACACTTGGAACACAGTCCTCATGCCCTGAGAAGCTCAAGCTCACGGAGAGGCCATGTGAACATGCTCCACACACTTGTCCCAGGTGAGCCCAGACATGTGAGAGAAAAAGGCTTCAGATGATCCCAGCCCACGGCAGCTCAAACATACTCAGCTAAGGCCCCAGACTTGATAGAGCACAGACAAGCCATTCCCACTGAGCATAGTCCAAATCCTGACCCACAGAACCAGTGAGCATAATAAAATGGTGGTGGTTTTACACCATTAAGTTCAGAGTGGTTTGTTACACAACATGGAGAACTAGAATAGAAAGCTTTAAAATTTTTTTTCTCATTCTTACTTGTTCAAATAATGTCTTACTTGCTCTTATCTTACTATGAACTAAGAAGCCCCAAGGAATGTCAGAGACATAGCAATAAAAAGATAAAGATGATTAAGAGATTCCTGGGGGTGGGGTTGGGGGAAAAATGTGACGTACCCACAGATACTGGTACCTATCTCCTGGCTTTTGTATTACGTGAAAATAATTACAAATATGTGGACTTTAGAAAGACTTTTCTGATGTGTTTTCTTATCTAATGCAATTGAATTTTCACAACAATCTTACAAGTGAGTATTATTATTA
>NW_005356674.1:9293030-9340050 GCF_000412655.1 Myotis brandtii
ATACAGTTCCTCATGTTGTGGTGACCCCCAACCATAAAATTATTTTCGTTGCTACTTCATAACTGTAATTTTGCTACTGTTATGAATCGTAATGTAAATATCTGATATGCAGGATGTATTTTCATTGTTACAAATTGAACATAATTAAAGCATAGTGATTAATCACAAAACAATATGTAATTATATATATGTTTTCCGATGGTCTTAGGTGACCCCTGTACCCTCAAAGGGGTTGAGAACTGCTGTTTTAGGGAAAGATGGCGCCATCGACCATCATTTGTGCTGGAATCTTGAATAAGCCTTAATCTAGGGAAAGATGGCACCATTGACCATCATTTGTGCTGGAATCTTGAATAAGCCTTAATTCTACTTTCGCCGTGTAGAATTTGGATATCAAGTTTGGCATTTTAAAAACATAAGTCCCAAATAATTTTCTACTTCTCCTATTGAAAGGGGGTCTGGGTTCCCTCCCCTTGAATCTGGGTGGGTTGTAAGTGATTCTACCAATGGTGGACTGTCAGGCTCAGAAATAGAGGCCATGCCTTTCACCTGCTTCTCCTACAACACTCCCTCTCTGGACACTTGGAACACAGTCCTCATGCCATGAGAAGCCCAGGCTCACGGAGAGGCCATGTGAAAATGCTCCACACAATTGTCCCAGGTGAGCCCAGACATGTGAGAGGAAAAGGCTTCAGATGATCCCAGCCCACGGCACTTCAAACATACTCAGCTAAGGCCCCAGACTTGATAGAGCACAGACAAGCCATTCCCACTGAGCATAGTCCAAATCCTGACCCACAGAACCAGTGAGCATAATAAAATGGTGGTGGTTTTACACCATTAAGTTCAGAGTGGTTTGTTACACAACATGGAGAACTAGAATAGAAAGCTTTAAAATTTTTTTTCTCATTCTTACTTGTTCAAATAATGTCTTACTTGCTCTTATCTTACTACTAGAGGCCCAGTGCACAAAAATTTGTGCACTCGGGGGGTGGGGGAGGGGGGTCCCCCAGCCCGGCCTGTGCCCTCTCGCAGTCTGGGACCCCTCGGGAGATAACGACCTGCTGGCTTAGGCCTGCTCCCGGGTGGCAGAGGGCAGGCCCAATCCCTAAGTGCAGCCCCTGGTCAGGCTCAGAGCAGGGCCGATTGGGGAGTTGGGGCGCCGCCCCGTCATGCACAGAGCAGGGCGGATCGGGAGGTTGCAATGCCACCCTCAGTCACGCTCAGGGTAGGGCCGATTGGGGGGTTGGGCCACCGCCCCCTGTCACACTCAAGGCAGGGTCGATGGGGAGGTTGCGGCACCACCCCCTGTCACTCCTGGCTTTTGTATTACGTGAAAATAATTACAAATATGTGGACTTTAGAAAGACTTTTCTGATGTGTTTTCTTATCTAATGCAATTGAATTTTCACAACAATCTTACAAGTGAGTATTATTATTACTATCATTATCATCCTTATTTTGCAGATTAAGAAACTGGGTTCAGAGAGGTTAACTAGGTTGCCCAAAGACACACAGCTGCTTGAGGGGGTGGAGGGTGGGATATAGGGGACTTGAACTCGTGGCCCCTGACTCTCATCTGTTGCTCTGACTGGCACCAATTGCTTTTCAAGAAGAGAACTGCTGCCCCTTTGTGGCCACTGGTCTTGGTTATTATAGTCCTGAGCTCCAACCTTTGTAGAAAGCTAGAAGGGATGGGCCCCTTTACTGACAGGGGGCCCCATAGTTCTCTCCTCAGGAATGGAGGGGTGAAAGATAGGAATACTGGCTGAGCTTTCTGTTTCTCTGGGAAGGACACAGTAAGAATTGTGCAGGTTCTTAGTGCAGACCTCATGCCTCGGTCCAGTGTGCTTCATTTCTCGGAGTTTGATTGTTTTAAAAGTTGTCCTTGTCTTAATATGTTCAATATTTCCTCTAGCTTCTTGAACTTATGAAATACAGTTATACTATCTGTTTCAATGTCCTTGTCTACTAATTCTATCATCTGTGTCATTCGGGGTCAGTTTTAATTAACCCAGGTGGGTTATATTTTCTGCTTCTTTTTGTGTGCCTAGTAATTTTTAATTTGATGCTAGGCATTGTGAATATTATCTTGTTGGATGCTGGATATTTTACTATTTCTGAGCTTTGTTCTGCAACACAGTTAAGTTACTTAGAGCCAGCTTTCTCCTTCTGAGTCTGGCTTTCAAGCTTTGTTAGGTGGGACCAGAGCTGCATTTCATGTAGGGTTAATTATTCCCTGCTACTAAAGCTCTGGGCACTATTTCCTCTTAATTTATTGACACCCATGCATGGGTTCTCAACTGAATACTTGAGAGTTATCCTCCGCAGATCTCTGGAGCTCTTCCTCTCAGATTGTGTGCCCTGTGAATTCTAGCTGTCCTGCCTTTCTTAGACCCCTAGTTCTGTCTCCTCAATTTAGGGAGACCACTGGACCAATATGCTTGGAGTTCCCCTCCCAGTACCATGGACACTTTCTCCAGGCAGTAATCTGGGATAGCTGTAGGTATCACCTCATTTGTTTTCTGTCTCTCAGGGCTCACTGTCCTTTGTGGTCTGATGTCCACTGTCTTGAGAATTGTGTTTTATATATTTTCCCACATTTTAGCTCCTTTAGGGAGGAGGGTAATTAGAAGCACTGGTGTGTCTCAAAGACTCATGAGATAACACATCATTGATAGACAGTTGAAATTGGACCATTATTTAGGTACCAGCTTTATTCAACTATTTTCTTTCTCTCTGGAACTCTGCCTTCAGAACTATTGAATGGGTTCAATTTGTAGGTCCTTTCATACTTCAGACACCAAAAACCCTCTTGGATATTATTTGAGCCCAATTTACCTACTTTTCAGTGCTGAGATGAGAGTTTGAATGTGTTGTACAATTTATGGTTAAAATTCAAATGCTAATTCATGCCTTCAGTAGGAGAACACTCATTTTTCTTTATTTATACTTTAGTTTTGATATTGAGATGTTTGTTCCTGGTTCCTTATGCTCTATTAAGTATTTATTACATGTATCCTTTGTGCCTACTGCTTATTAAGTTATACTGTCGCCTGACTTTAAAATCTTATGTTGGATACTTACACAATTAGATGTCTCTTATCCCTTACATTAAACTCAGTCACATTTCCTCTGAACTTCCGTGGACTCCTCTTAGCCCTCTAACTTAGTTGCTTTCATTGCAAGAACAGAAGTTCATTTACAGGGTGACAGGTCATGGGAGCTCCAGAGGAGGAACAACTGATCCTCCTGGGATCTGGAAATGATCCAAGGCAGCTTCTTGGCAGGAGCTCCGGGGTCTCTTTTGAGGGGCCCACCTGTCCCCATGTGTCAATTGATCTCAGGTTGGATTCCCCAGGAGTCATACTCTGAGATGGAGATTTGGGTAAAGAAAATTTTGAGGGAATGCCCTTGGGATCAATTCCCATGAGAGAGGAAAGGAAACAGGCTGGGCAGAGAGAGAAGTTGGGCTTCAATGCCTCCGCCAATCCCATGGGGAGCTATGGAGCTATGATGGCCCTTCAGAGATGTGCCAAATTGAGGGACAACTTGTGTATGTCCCTCCCCCCTCGCCATCCACAAGTCCTTGGGTGCAGGCTGCCCCTGGACAGGGGGTGTGACTGTGGGTGAGGCTGCAGAGGGCAATTCCCAGGGAGGGGCTCAGTTCAGAGCCATCAGCCTCCAGCACCCCCAAAAACTGGGGCAATGAGTACTTCAAACAGGAAGCCACCTATTGGGTTTTGGAATCCTGGGTATTGATTTTAACTATTTATTAGATGTGAGAACTTGGGAAAATTCATTCATGGGAAAATTCATTCATTCATTCACTCATTCATTCAATAAATATTTTTGAAATGCCTACCACATGTTTTAAGTCCTGGGAATACAGAGGTGAGGTGGTCAAGTTCAAACATATCCCCTCGCCTATGGAATTTACAGTATTGTTAAAGGAGACAGAAAAAATAAATAAAAAGAAATTACAGACTGTCATAAGCAATATAAAGTAATATGCATAATATAAAATAATATAAAGTCATAAGGAAGGGTTTGGAAGGTTGGGTGTAAAAGGGGAAGGGGATTAAGAAGTACAGACTTGCAGTAATAAAATGTCACAGGGCTGTAACATACAGCATAGAGAATATAGTCAATAATATTGTAATAACTGTATGCTGTCAGGTCATTATTAGACTTGTTATGGTGATCACCTCGTAAAGTATAGAAATGTGGAATCACTATGAAATACACCTGAAAGTAATATTATATGTCTACTATTATTAAAAATAAAATTTAAAAAAAATGAAAAACAAGGAACAGAGAGTTCAGATAACAATGAAAAAAATATAAAATGCTTCTCAAACTTAAAGTGGAAATAAATCATCTGGGAATCTTGTTAAAATGCACATTATGACTCAGTAGGTCTAGGGTGGGGCCGATATGCTGCATTTATAACCAGCTCCCAGTTGATGCTGATGCTGCTGGTCCATGGCCCATACTTTGAAGGAGGAGGTTATAAAGGATATAAACAAGGTGGACCAGGAGGGTCAGGTGGTGGGAGCAGGAAGCTACTGTAGATATAGTGGTCTGTGTGAGGAGAGGATATTTGAAATGAGATCTGAATAAAGTGAAATGAATTCATTTAAGTCTTAAGTTTCCTCAAGTACAAAATTGGAATAATAGCAACAAAGTTTGGCACATAGTAGGTACTCAATAAGTATTAGCTGTTGTGGTTGTTGGCTCACCCAGGCCCATCATGGTTGTTCTGCCTTCTAACTCACAACCTTTCACATTTTACTCCTGCTGATTGCTGCCTTGTCCTCACCATATTTTCTATTTTCAACCCCCAAGACTAGGAATCTGATTGGCTCAACTCTGTGCGGGCCGAATGCTTTGGGCTCAGCTACTTCATAGGCTTCTGATGAGCTTGCCCATTGGCTTTGTTGACCTTTACTGGCCCTTCACCTACAACTAGAGGACAGTGGAGTCATATGGTATGAACCTCGCTACTTAAGGCTTGCTCCCTTAGCAGAAGCTCTGGTGAGGCACTAAGCTAATGTTTAAAATGTCTGTCCCATTAGGTCACTGGTCCCATCTAATAGGGTCATCTGTTTGTGCATTTATTTCTTCTAATCGAGTATGAGTTCATTGAGGGTAGGCACCTGTTTTTTCCCGACACCTGGCAGTGTTGGAACAGCAGGAACTTACAGTACTATGGGGGATAACTTGGCAATATTATGGAGGTTCCAGGGGGCTGACAGCCTCAGGGGAAGGTTTAGAGGAGGAAGCTGACAGGCATTGAAGAATTTTGAAAGACAAGGAGGATTTCAATAGATGGGGAGAAGACTATAGAGAGGGGCACTTGCATAAGCAAGAGTTTGGTGGGTGAAAAGAACAACATTTTAGTGAAAGACACAAACTATGTCTTGGCTTGTTCAAAGACTGACCCAAGTTTAAGCAATATTTTTTCCTGTTGCAGATACGAATTGGCATTTTCTTTAGTCCTGCTATGTAAGACATGGGTACCTTACATTTGTGCATGTGAGGGCACACACACACCATGAAATAAAGATAAAATATTCCATTAAAACATATTCCACCCATGCATTTATTTCACTAGCTGCAGTGGTGTGGAAGTCCGAAGCCAAGAGTAATAAAAACATATTAAAAGGCAGCTTGTACGGAAGGTGGTTTTTTTTGCAAGGGTTCACAGATCCTATTTTAAGGTCGAAGCCACCCAGGTGTCCTTCCTCCTCTTTTCAACTGACAATTGTGGTTGTGCAAGGACTACCGCTGGCCCTGGTGAGCTGCCAGCCAGGCTCGAACCAACAGCCACTTGTGGCCGTGGATTTCCTCTGGGCTCTGCCTGGAGGCAGCAGTTAGTGTTGGGGAGTTTGGGGGCTGGAGCTGGTGTCAGACTTTGAGTGACTTCAGTCCCTTCATTTTCCCTACTGTGTGACAATTTTAGCTTTTCTCTTGGACATCAATACTGCCCAAGGAGAATTTTGGAGGGGATAGACTTTCCAACCTGGGCATCCTCTGACTCATCTTTTTAATTTAATTTAAATTTTATTATTGACATTATTACAGATATCCCCCATTCTCTCCCACCATGTCCCCCAATGGCTAACTCTAACTTTTCAATGAATATGATCCTTGATTGATGGGGATGCCACTATTTTGGTTTTTGGGATGCGGTTGAAATTTCCTTCTCCCCTATTTCCCTTCTCCTCCTTCTTAAATGAATGATACAAGGGGACATGTTTAACCTGTTCAAGATCACTCCACACCTGAAAAGCTTTCTAACTAATCTCCCTCCTACTAGTTTTTTTTTTACCCTAGAGTCCTTACTGCACACCACAGTGAGATTAATTCCATTAATAACATGTTCATCATGTCATTACTCAAATCTCTGTGACTCCTTTTACTTCTAGGATAAAGTCTTTCTCCTTTTGCTCAAATTTAATTTTGCCTCCCCCAATCTAGCCCCAAACTATTTTCACCCTTGCAGGCTATTTTTTCTTTAAGTACACAAAGTTTCAAATCTATTCAGATTGGTCAACTCACTGTCCCTATATCCTACAATTCCTATGGCCAGGTGCTGACCCACATAGTTCATTATGCGGGCCATGAATTCTCATTTCCAATCTCTGAATTCACTCTGGCTTAAATCCTGCCTCCTCCAGCCCCCTTTAGTTTGGGATGGCTCTACTCCTAAACCCTTCCAGCATCTTGCCCGATCCTTCATTACCAAATCTCAATCGTGTCTATATTGTTTGCCAATCTTTAATATGCCTAGGCTGTGTTTCCTCAACTAAGGCGATAAATTCCTAGAGGGCAGGCATATTTTACCTACAGCACAAAGCTCTGTAGTTTGCTGAATTACTCCCAACTTGTATGAGGAACACGGTTAATGACAAGTAAATTTCATTGAAGGCAGAACGCTAGGGTCTCACGCTGGAAAATTCTAATAATACCAACACTATTATACTTGAAATAAATAAATGTTCTTATCAGTAGACTTGTAACTCAGGCTGACTCTTTATCCACAGTCAGTGTAGTGTATGGGAAGACCTCTCCGAGGGGAGTTGAGAGACTGGGCTCTAATCTCATCTCTGCTGGAAATGAGCTATGGTGTCTCTAAGGAGGGAACCCGCGTCCCTGGGGCCCAGGTTCTTTAGGCTGTGAATTTTGGAGAATTATCATAAACACATCTTGAATTAATAAAGGGCAAGGCTAGGGAAAGGTGGCATCTTTTGAAAATGTCCAAGTTGAAACGTTGGCCCCGCAGGAGGGAACCCGGGGCCCAGTTTCTTTAGGCTGTGAATTTGGGAGGATATCATAAACACATTTTGAATTAATAAAGGGCAAGGCCAGGGAAAGGTGTCATCTTTTGAAAATGTCCAAGTTGAAACGTTGGCCCCGGTTTTCCCCTATTTGTTTTCTCTAGTCAGGATCCCCTCCTCCCTTTCTCTCTCTTTTCTTTTTTCCCTGTAAGTGTCAGTAAGTCTGATAATGATCTCTCTTTCCTTTTATAACTTCCCTTGTTCTAACCACACTTCAGCGTGTTCTCCTTAGATAAACATTTCTCATGCCGTGAGCGCTGAGTGCTGCACACACAAGCTCCAGCGCACTTTGCTCTCAGAATCTCTTGTTAAAAAAAATAAATGAACTCCTAGCCCCACGAATACATCTTTCTTGTGATTAAACATTGCCTTTCCACTCCAGAGTGCTGAGTCTTTAAAAAGCATGACCTCATTCATCTCCCATCCCCTGTCAGTTCATGGGGCTTCTGCAGCTGGGGTATAAGGGAAATGCCCCTTATGTCACCCCATTTCACAGAGTGAGAAGTTAAGGCTGAGAGCTGCCAGCAATTTGCCCTTGGGGTTCAATGAGTCCTTGGTTAGTAGGGGAGCAGATCATGGGGTTGCTAGTTTTCAGCCATCTCTCTAACCACAGGCATGGGGACAAGTTTAGCAGAATCTTAAAGTGGCAGATGCAGCCAAGAAAGGTGCTGACTATGGGGTGAAGGGGGAGTGCAGTGGTGTGCTCTGGCTGAAGACAGGGGAAGGAAATGGAGTCATCCACTCAGAGATTTTTCTAGACGAAAGGAAAGAGAAGATTCCATGGAGGCAAGAC
The DNA here is from genome assembly GCF_000412655.1 of Myotis brandtii. Classification (NCBI taxonomy): domain Eukaryota; kingdom Metazoa; phylum Chordata; class Mammalia; order Chiroptera; family Vespertilionidae; genus Myotis; species Myotis brandtii. The sequence goes on from NW_005356674.1 coordinate 9,301,167, forward strand.
TAAAGGGGGGATAAAAAAGAAAATGGGCCATCTTGAGCTTTAGTTATTGGTGTCCCATCCTAACCACCAAGATATATTTATCATCCTCATATCTCCCAACTTTACCTTGAGACCTGACCGACGATGGATTTATCATGAAGCTCATGCAACACAAGTTTCAGGGCCTCTCACTGGCACAGAAGAATTTTGGAGGGCACAGCCCTTCAATCCTTGGCATCCTTTAACTTTTCAATGAGTATGACTCTTGATGGATGGGGTGGCACTATTTTGGTCTTTGGGATGCTGTCCAAGTTTCCTTCTCCCCTTCTACCAAGGAAAGTGCTGCTTAAATGAATGATCCAAGATCCTGGGAGGGCCCTAACAGAGGGTTCACATGGCTATATCTTTTTGTAAAATTTGCAAAAATAAGACATTCTTTTTCCTTGCTATTTTACATCTTTATATTTGGCTCAAATGCTTATTTAAAAATGCTTACAGCACACTTATATTTAGTATTTATTGCAGCGTTCTGAATATTTGTCACTTTTTAAAATTTTATTTTAAAATTACATTTAATATACTATATTAGTTTCAGGTGTAAAACATAATGATAGACATTTATATACCTTACAAAGTGATCACCCCAATAAATCTAGTACCCATCTGACACCATACCTAGTTATTACATTATTGACTATATTCCCTATGCTGTACTTTACATTCGCTTTGACTATTTTGTAACTGCCAATTTGTACTTCTTAATCCCTTCACCTTTTTCACCCAGCCCCCATCTGGCGACCACCAATTTGTTCTCTGTATCTCTGAGTTTGTTGCTGTTTGGTTTGTTTATTTTGTTTTGAAATCATATGGTATTTGTCTTTCTCTGTCTGCTTATTTCACTTAGCATAATACCCTTTAGGTTCATCCCACTTGTCCCAAATGGCAAGATTTCATTCTTTTTCTTTTTCTTTTTTTATGGCTGAGTAATTTTTTTTCTGAATAAGTCCCCCAAATTGTACAAGCTTTAGGGCCCACAAAATCTGAATCTGCCCCTCCACCACCTGACCACAGGCATAAATAATATCCTCAGCTTCTGTGCCCCGAGAAACCACTCCTCTTCCTCAATGGCTCTGTGCTGTGGTAACTGCCCACTGTTTGTGCCTGCTGTGTCCTCCCATGCAATTGCAATTCCTGACCGTCAGGAGGGGAGCGAGCCCTCTTTGAGCACCTCTTGTGAAACCGATGCTTTCATAAACACCCTCTAAGTCTGGACTTATCTCATCTTTATCGAAGTGGAATAACAGGTTCAGGGAGGTCTGGTAACTTGGGGAAGGTCACATGGCTTGAAAGCGGTGGAGACCCAAAGGGAACTCATCCTTTCTGCATAAGCAGGGGTTGGGGGGAAAAAAGGATTCTGGGGTAAAGGGAAAGTTCTTTCCTTTTTGCTCAAGCCTTTTTTTTGCCCCCCCCCCAAATACTCACCCCCCAGATCTGTGTCACTGATTGTGATCAGTATATGTTTATGGGGTCTGTGGCTCTGTCAGGCCTTGGGATAGGCACCCCCCCCCCAAAAAAAAAATCAATTCCTTGTAATTTAAGAGGGAACAAAAGAACTTCTCAAATCATGTTGTTATAACATCAGATGATGGAGAGATACATAGTGCTAATGGGGCAGGGGCAGTGTGTGCACAGGTGGAGGTGGGAGGAAAAAGTGACAGGTAATATGTGCCTCAGAAAATACTTCAGTAGGAAGGCAGTGGGGAGAGATGTACATGAAACCTATGGAAAGAGCCCAAAGGAAAGCAAATTTGCTATTATTATTTACTGTTGTCCCTTATTTTCATCTCTAAGCTGTGGAGTTTCTTCAGAAATACTGATTTGGCCCAGCTGGTGTGGCTCAGTGGTTGAGCATTGACTCATGAACCAAAAGGTCATCAGTTCGATTCCCGGTCAGGGCACATACCTGGGTTTCAGGCTTGATCCCCAGTAGGGGATGTGCAGGAGGCAGCTGATTGATGTTCCTATCCCTCTATCCCTCTCCCTTCCTCTCTAAAGTCAATAAAAACATATTAAAAAAATACTGATTTGAGTGGATTTCTGAAGCAAGCAGTGCTGAAGGAGTGAGTAAACCTAAAATGTAGGAAGCTATGGAGGAAGTAAAAGTAATTAGTAGAGAGCAGTGCATTTTCTCCAGCTGGTTGTGGGCAAGTACAGACCAAATCCCACTTAACCACCCAGAGGGTCCTTCCCAGACCAGGGTTAGCTACACTAATTACCCAAACACAATGCTTCCCTTCTGCTCCCAGGCAGTGAGGCCTCGTTAACACTATAGAGGGAATCTTCCAGAAAATGCCACATTCAACATCAGCACACCTGCTTCATACACCCTGAGCTCCAAATGGAGAAAACAAGCAAAAAAATTGATTTAAATTATGCAGGTGGAGGGTAATTAAATATTGATATAATAATTATTAAATTATGCAGGTGGAGGATAGGTTTATGTGAAACTTCTGGAATCGCTGCAGGAGGGTGTAGACAATGAAAAACCCTGCATGGGGCTCTGAGCTGGAAGACAGCACAGTGAAGTTATGGTTGAACTGGGCAGCTGGTTAACTTTGCTTTCATCTGTAGGTAGATGTCTCGCTGGATGAGTTTATCCAAACCAAGGGCAAGGCTTCCCCCAAATGGCATGAGTACATAGAATAGAAAGCCACTCTTTTCAGGCAATCCTAAGGATTAAAGGAAAAGGATAGAAATGGAAAATGATGTGGATCTTTTGAATAATTGTATTTTCATTTCAAATTGTAATCCTACACCACCACCAACACAGTCACCTCATTTTCATCTCTAAGGTAACATTAATGATTTCAGAGCCAGAAAGAAAGGGCTCTGAAATGAACACATGGTTGGGAGAAGAGCGGGAGGCAAGGTTTGAGGAACTATGAGGGGAGCCATCCCAGGTCTGGACAGGAAATGTGTCTGTAGATAGTGGCCGGGATAGGCAGGCTTGCCAGCTAGTTTGTTGGAGGAAAATTCTAGTTCCAAGGCAGTGAATTTTTATGTTTGACTGGTTTTTGCACTTGTGTCACTGAAAAAGAATGGGCCAGATGGTGGTCTCTAGTATGTTTTTCACAGTGTGGCGCCTGCAGAGGGGTTTACCCTCGTTGGCCGTTAACAATCAGTGTGAACAGCTTAAATGAGAGTCCAATGTTGAAAGGCAAGAAAGCCAAATGCTGAATGTCCTTTAATTTCAGATCTCAGATGAACTTCAATGTTCAGTTTTAAAAGCTGTAATTGACAGTCATAGCCAATGATTAAGATGACAACTTCAAGTATCTGTTTAAATAAGCCATTCCCCTCCTCCTCCACAAAATGTAAAAAATTGTGGTTAAGCCAAAGAGTTCTAATGCACTGGCATTCAATAACATTTTAACTTTGGTTTTGTGAGTTTTGACTTTTTAGAGTTAGGTAGTTTGGAGGTGAGAGAGCTTTAGCACCACCTGGGAAGCTTGTTAAAACACAGATTGCTGGGCCCCACCCCCAGGATTTTGAATTTACTAGAAATTTGCATTTCTAACAAGTTCCCAACTTCCCAGCAAATTCTCTGCTGTTGGTGTGGGGACCACACACACTTTGATCAGTTTTTCTAAAACATCTGGTTCAATTGAGCTCTTAAATTTTTTTTTAAGTCATAAATTCTTTTGAGAATCTGATGAAAGCCATAGACCTTTTCCTCAGGAAAAATATACAGCTAAACATAGACACTTGTAATTTTAGAGGATTTATCCCGAAGGGATTCCAAGAGTTTCTGCATACAAGCCCTTGTCCAGTCTAAAGAGAGGTCAGTACACATGTTCTGTAAATGTCCAGATAGTAAATATTTTAGGCTTTCTGGGCCATACAGTCTGCTGCAATTACTCAACTCTGCCACCACAGTGGGAAAGCAGCCATAGAGAGTACATAAATGAGTGGGTATGGCTGTATTCCCAAAATACTGTATTTACAGAAGCAGGTGCTGGGCAGTATGTGGCCCAAGGGCTGTAGTTTGCTGATCCCTGGTTCTGAGCATGGGTTTTAGAATCAGATACACCTAGGCCATTAGCTGTGCAACCTTGGGGTCGGCCCTTCAGCTGTGTCAGCGTTGTGTTCCTCATCTGTAAAATGGGCTGTCATGATTTTTGCTATAAAGTGTTGTGTTGAGAATTAAATGAGAGAACCCACGTAAAGTTCCAAGCATTTCCTTTAAATGTGATTTCTTATAATTAGTAATATTAATATTAGTAAGTAAGCAAATGCTGGTGTGGAAATCCAGGCAATCTTTGTTGTTATTATTGTGAGGTGGAGAGGTGCATGAGAATTACTTGTGTACAAATGAAGAACAATGATGACATGTCTATTGGTAAACTCCTGAGCTCCACATACAACTTGTGGTTGAGTAGGGCCAAAAATCCTTTACAAACAGAAAGAAGCTTAAAATTTAGTCACCAGCAATGAGAGTGAATAGGTAGAGCAGATGATCTTTGTGTGCCATGTCCCATCTCCTAGACTCATCCCTGATACCAGCCATAGCTTTGATGTATAATGCTGTGCAGTCTAACACCCCCCACCCCTTCTCCAGCCAGGCATCACATACTTTTATGCCTGACAGATTTCTGCAAAGCAGTGGCTGAATCTACTAGTTCTTTACCTAACATCTATTCTTGCAGAATCCTGTTCTTTAGTGTGCGTGTTTTTAATTTTTTTTATTTATTGATTTGAGAGAAAGAGAGAGAGATTGATTTGTTGTTCCACTTATATATGCATTCTTTGGTTGATTATTGTATATGCCCTGACCAGGGATCGAACCCACAACCTTGGCATATTGGGATGACACTCTAACCAACTGAACTATCTGGCCAGGGTTTTTTTAGTGTGTTTTTGTGTCCAGTTCAAACACACAGATAAAACCTGATTTCCCAGAATTCCTTGCAGCTGTGAGTGGTCATGGGAGCCTCTCTTCCCATGTGAAAGACAACAACCAGAGCAGAGAAGGTGTCTTGCTCTTTGCCCTTCCCATTCCTTCCTTCCTGCTGAATCACGCATCATGCTTGGATGTGCAGCAGGAAGGAAGATGCCTGTGAAGAATGGTGAAGTCAGAGGATGGAAGAAGCCTGCGTCCTAATGTTGGCCTTGATTTTCTAGCCAGTGCTGGCCTCCCTGCTTCCAGGCTTTGTGTTGATTGTGACAAATAAAACCCTAACCACTGCTACTTGCAGCAGAATGCATCGTAACGGGCATAGATTATTTTAGGTTGTGGTTGGCTGTAGGTTAACACTGCTATGTCAAGCTTTTATATTGGAGCTTGGGAGGTAGTAGAACTGGTTGTAAAGCTCACATAGGTAGTGCTCTGCATAAGTACTACTTGGAAAACCTGAAAAATGAGTAGAAGCTATAGATATAAACTAAAAAATGTAATCTTCTCTGGGCACTTACTATCAGTGTACCAACCATTAGGGCATAGGAGCTGTAACTGGGAATAACATAGGGCTGTTCCTCCTAAGGATCTATTAGACTTCTAGATGGCTGAAAACGTGTCGTCTCAGAGTGAAAGATGAATCTGCACTGGTGGGGCTCGGGCCTCTGGGTGGGGCTGACACACTGCATTCTTGGTATGGAATGGGACCCCGGTCAGGAGATAACCAGTGCAGCACTTGGCACGGAGCAGATAGTCTCACACCTACTCCACCCGCAATTGTGATGGACAGTTTTGCTGAAAAGTCGCATAGTTCCCATGTACCCATTTTCAAGGATTTGGTGGATATTTGGGGGACCAAGTTTGTTTCTTCCTACCATGTGTAGATCATCAACTCACCGAAACACACACTTCTACCACAGGAGAAAAGATATTTCACTTTCTCAGGCTTTCATTGAATGAAGAGATTTTTGAACTGAGCTCCTTAAAATATCAATGCTGTGTATTACTCCCCAGACACAGATATAAATCTTTGTAACGGTGCACTTTACAAGCAGCACTCTGGAGTCTTTTCTTATTGGTAATCACAGTGTTTCCTTATTAATACTGTAAAAAATGTAAAAGGCATAAACATTTTGCAATCTATCTGTTCTTTCTGTGTGGGCATACATCAGAGGCTGCTTTAAGCATTCCTAATGGTTCACCCATCACTTTTTTTATGAGTTTATATGGGAAGAAAATTGTACCAGAAAACTGAATTCAATGACTGCTATTCTATGAATAAATTCTGTTATCTTTGGTACTCTGGGTATAATAAAAACATACAAAAGTTAAATTTCAGCATCCTCGCAGAGTTATGTCAACTGTTTTTAATGTCAATAAGACACTGCCGTTTCAACCAATGTCTTTTCCCTCCAAAAAATACTGCTTGATTTTCAGGTTATGTTTTCATTAAAACAACTTGTTTTTAACAGTGAGATGCTGTGCGTGTTTGCTAATTTATGTATGCTACAAAGTCTGATCAAAATGAAGAGTTATAATTTTAAGACATGGAGCTCAGTAAAAATCCATCTGTACTTTGGATGAAAGATTAAAAGTCAGGTGTCCATAAAATGTGTTTTATATAAGTTAGATAAGAAAACATCTTGGTAGAGTAACTTTGATCAATCAGAGTCTTATGTATTTTTGTATTTACACACATACCCTTGCGATTAGAAGGAATATTCTACATTGTATCCTAATAGGTATATTCTCTAAGTAAGATTTTTGCCTTTATGATTACCTATAAGATTTTTTTCCTCAGCAGCAGTGATCTAAATACTTTGAAACAAAGAGATTTTCCTGAACTATCCAATTTCAATATTTGCAAATTTATTCCCTATGCTTCCTTTACATGATAAAAAAAAACAACACAAAAAAACCTCTAAACAACTTCTATACATATGGTAAGCTTGAAGCTCAGAGAGTTTCCCCAAAGTATTGATCCACAGGCCCTCAATTGCCCATTCAAAGGCCTATTATTATCCTTCGGGGTGTGTGTGTGTGTGGGAGAGGGGTTGGATCTTTACCTCTAAAAGATCCAACCTACCCAAGCATATATTTTCTTATTAGTGGCTTATTGCCAAGACAATTGAAACCTCAAAGATATTCAGGACTTGCAAAGCTCTGGGAGGCCTTTGCTGCCTGTACTCCCACCCACCAAGCAAACTCCAATGAGTCCACTAATATAAGCTGTGAAGCCAAGAAGATACTGTCGGTGCTTGCTAGTGACAGGGACACATTCCTTGAATTTTCATGACCCTCCAGACTTAGTTATTGACCACTGGAACTTCAGGATTCCTACATTCACTTAATCTTTGCCTCAGGGGAGGTTTTTGCCTTGTTCCCTGGCATTGGCTAGCTCTTAGCCCCTCTGCAATTAGGAAAAGGGTGAAATGATTGGGACAAAGTACATTATGAGGTTTGTAAAACAAAATTTATTCCTATATCTAGTAGAATAAAAAAACATTCCCTTTTTTGGAAAGAAGCAGGTACTTGAAATAAAAGTGCCTCATTGGACTAAATATATGTCCAATGACCTGAGTTTTCTATTTGCATTTGGAGATAGGCTTTTGATCATGGCCAAGGACAGAAATTTCCCAGAAAAAGTAAAGTCATAGATAGGGAAGGCAGGCTCAGGAGCAGGTCCCTTAGGTGGGCTGTGGGAGTTTTACTAGGCCCACCCTAACTCCTCGTAGGGCGTTCACTGGTTTGTTTTCATGATTGGGCTAAAGCATCTTTTCCGGAACTCCCAGGCCAGATGACTCCATCTGAGAAAATGAATGTTTTGTTTTCTTTTAAAAGTGTACCTGAGGATGCTTATTGTGAAGAAGATTCCAGAGTTGGCATCCTTGGAGGTTAATCCTGATTAGCAGGTGCTTGGCTATATAATTTTGGCTCTTCCTTGAGGTTGAGGTTCTGGCCATCAGCCACCCTGCAATTATCACCCAGTCTCAGGGCACACTTATGGGCACCCCTGTATGGAGGAGATGGCTCAATTAAATGGCATAAACAACACCTTATAATCAGGAAACATTCATTAAGCATCTCATCTTCCAGAATGTCATGATCCTCTCTTTCATTTTTCTGTGCCCATTGGCACCACAAAGAGGTGTTTGGTTTGTGTGTGTGTGTTTTTTTGCGGGGGGGGGGAGATGATATTTTCCAAAGTTTTTCCTTAGAGTGACTGTCAGCATTAAGGAGAAGGTGGAGTGAACATTACTTGAGTGTTTTTACCCTGGAGAAGTTAAGCCAACATGTTACGGAGGTGCTTACACTTAGACATATATTGGACCACTTGGAATTGGACTGTGGAAAGCTAATTTTTTTCAGAGATGTGTCTAATTTGATAAACAGGAATAACTCTCTGCAGTGTCTTCACCAGCTTCTGGGAAATGTCTCTATTGTGCATCTTCTTTAGATACAACAAATTGGGAGAGTTTGATGTCAAAGTATCAGAACTTCAATGAGGGTTTTCAAGATGGCAGTCCTCATTATCATTTCAAATTTCACTTGAAAGCCCTGATACACAAATTTGCACAAATGAAAGTTTCTTGTGTAGACTAAAGTCAAATAAATAGCATAGGCATTTGAGGGAGTCAGAGGAGTGAGAGTCAACTTGCACTTCTGGCTCTCAAGACTCATCTGCCCTCTTTCTGATTCAAAAAAATCACCTGAGAGTGACTTAGAGGACCTGGTTGCATTTTTAACAAGTTATGGAAGTTATCAAGCACTTTCTCTTTTTCTGTGTAGAGCACACAGCTAGATGTTGTAAGGATAAAGAAACTTCAGGTTATGGATATTATTGCTTAAGAAATTTGTAATCTAGTTGGAGAGTTAGTGTCAGGTCTAATTTAGATACCAGTGGGGTAGCATCCAACATATGATTATAATTGGGAGACACTGAAAGGATTCCAAATATTTCATCTGTATCAGAACTAAAGCCAACTACAAATTCAATCCCAACCCAACCTCAGCCTCAATCCGAACCCCACCAAAAACAGCAATAGATTTCTCATATTGAGTGCCTTGAACGTGCTCAGTGCGGTAATATGTTCTTTATGTATGTGGTGTCATTTAATTCTAAACTGTGTTCAGCTTTGACCCTGCTTTATCTTTTATGCCAGTTCCTGGTGTATGTTCCAGGCAGCCTCTTGCACAGGCTTAGGGTGAGATGAACGGCCACTCAAGTCACTAAACTGCTGTTCCCTAAGCTATCCTGAGGGCTTTAATATGAGACTTGTACATGTTTTGGAAATTCAGTACTGCTGTGACCAGAAAGGGATCTGAAGTAACATCCTGGGATGGTGGAGTGCCACATTCCCTCAGTCCCCAAAAGGCCTTCTATCACCCTGATGAATTTTAAAAAGTAGGAAAGTTCTCTAAGAATAGTCCCAACATGTCCCTCCTGTGTCTACAGCTCATTTACCAGATGGGCTTCGAGATCCCATTATCTCTGAGGTCTTGTCAGGTTGTAGGTTTTGTGTGGCTCAGAAGGAGGCAGAGTCCTTTCAAGAGCCAACTTGCATTTCCCCTGAACTCTGGGTTGCTGTCTGTACAACTACAAAAACTACCAGGAAATCCTGACTGGCCTCCACCTCTGAAGTGTCAGAGTGTTAATTCTCCAGAAACCTATAAGTCCAGAGACCACTGGCATGTTCATTTAGCCTGGCTTTCCCCAAACAACAGATTGTTTCAGGAACAGAATTTGTGAAGTGTGCTCAGATTTTTTTTTTATCGGAGAGGGAGAAGCTACGTAAATTTGTGCCAAAATAGATAGCATAGTTACTTTTGAAATTTTCTTTGTTTTTGCTTTTTTTTGGGGGGGGGTACCTACTAAAATATAGGAAGATACCCCAAGTATTTACCTGTGTGATATGAAGGAAGCACCCAAAAAGTTGTACTTTCAAAAGTTAAAAATGGAGCTGCCTTTTGACCCAGTGATACCACTTGTGAGGATATATTCCAAGAATCCCAAAACATCAAACAGAAAGAATATATGCACCCCTATGTTCATAGCAGCATTATTTACAATAGCCACAACCTGGAAGCCACCCAAGGGCCCATCAGTAGATGAGTGGATAACAAAACTGTGGTTCATTTACACGATGGAATACTACAAGGCTGCAAAAAGAAGGAACTCTTACCTTTTATGACAGCATTGATGGACCTGGGTTCTATTATGCTAAGTGAAATAAGCCTGTCAGAGAAAGACAAGTGTCATATGATCTCATGTATATGTGGAATCTAATTAACAAAATAAACTGACAAAATAGAAACAGAGGCATGGATACATGGAACAGACTGATAGTTTTCAGACTGAGCAGGAGGAAGGGACTGGATGAAAGAAGGTGAAGGGTTTAGCCAAAGAACATATAACCCATAGACACTGACAACAGTGTGGTGAGGGCCAGAGGGCTGGGGGTGGGAGCGGGAGGAGATGGGTAAAGGGGGTGGGGGGAGAAATGGGAATATCTGTAATAGTGTCAACAATAAAAATAAAGTAAAAAAAAAAGTCATGATAGATTCCAAATATTGGTTGAATGCTACTTGCCACTTTTCATACATTATTTTTCCTTCTTAAACAACCCTGAAAGACCAACATTAATAGTTCCACTTTAATAGATAAACTGAGGCTCAGATGAGTTGAATAACATGCCCAACTTTATACATCAGCCTCTCATGCCCCCTCCACTAGCACTTTGCTCCTTTTGAGGTTGTTTTCAACAAATCTCAGAAACTTTAGACACTGTGAGAATACTTTATGTGAAAAGAAAAATTACTTTATTTTTAATTTTTTCCAGCTTTAATGAGATGTAACCAACATATAGCATTGTGTAAGTTTAAGGTGTACATGTTGATTTGATACTCACATACTGCAATATGATTACCACTGTAACCCTAATAGTGTTAGCTAACATCTCCAACAGGTCACATAATATCTTTCTTTTTATTGTGGTGAGAACACGAAGGATCTACTCTCTTAAGAACTTTCAAGTATATAATGCAGTATTGTTAACCATAATTGCAATGCTGTGCATGAGATCCCCGGAGCTTATTCATCTTCTAACCAGAAGTTTATACCCTTTGACCAACATCTCTCCATGTCTCCTGCCCCCAGGTCCTGGTAACCGCCATTCTACTCTCTGTTTCTATGAATTCAGCTTTTTTAGATTCCACATAAAGTTTTTCTCTGACTTACTTCACTTAGCATAATGCCCTTAAGGTTTGTCCATGTTGTCACAAAAGGCAGGATTTTCTTCTTACGGCTGAATAATATTCATGTGTGCGTGACACCTTTGTCTATGTATCCATTCATGGACACGTAGGTTGTTTCCATATCGTGGCCTTATGAATGATAAGCATGGGAGTGCAAATACCTTTTTGATAGCCTGGGGTTTTCTTTGGCTGAATGTGGGGCTGCTGGATTATATGGTAGTTTTATTTTTAATTTCTTGAGGAACCTCCATACTGTTTTTTGTAATGGGTGTACCCATTTATAGTCCCACCAACAGTGCACAATGATTGAAAAGAATTATTATAGCCTTGAAATAGGTGGCTCTTTTCCTCATGATCTCTTTCTCATTTAGCACCATTAAGGGATTTGCTATAAAAGTCCTAGGAAGAGACAGAACCTGGCTAGAGAACCCGGCTGGAGAACCTGGCTAGGCTGCTGATCAACTGAACGCTGTCTCAGTGTTATTCCTTCTTCCCCGACTCCGTCCACACCTTTGGGAACCCCTGGACCTGCTGGGGCTGGACCCCAACACTTTATGATAAAAATTCTCAATAAAAAAAAAGTCCTAGGAAGAATATAAGAGGATGTGTTTACTAAGATAGCTGGGGCACAACACTATTGGTGTCCACTGTAATACCTCCATAGAAACTACAGAAAAAACCCGTTATACTTGTTAATGTTATTATTGCCAGACAAAGACAACTCTTGGCTCCCTGGTGGAACCATGAGAAGAGTTCAGTGGTTTACCTAGGTATTGGTGCCAGAGTCAGTCCTGTCATTTGCCAAAGAATAGTGACTAGAGTTGATTAGTTGCAGCTAACCACTGGTGTGCTGGTAAACTAGGGGAGAAGGTAGAGTGGGGATCTGGAAAGCCCATATGTGGCATTTGTCTGTTTCTGAGGTATAAATACTACACCAAGATTGATTTCAAGGTGTCAATGGTTTAACCATAGGCTCATAAAATTCCTGAAATTTAACTGTTGGGTTTTCTAACCTAGTATGATCTGGCTCTAGTGTGCTGCCACAGGTACCCTTCCTACCTGTACCCCCCTCACATTTCCCTCTCCATGCAGAGAACAGGACCTTCAAACACAAGCTCATCATTCAGACCAACAATTGGCTGGTCTGGGGGTGGGTCTCTGACCAAACCATAGTAAGTAATCACAGTATTCTCCCCCCAAACCAAAGTTGAAGGTCCAGGAGTAGGATCTTGACTAAAGCTGGCCCCTCCAAGCTCTTCCTTGGGATTTTGACATTTGGTATCAGATAGTATATAAGCCAGTGTCTCTGTAATGATTGGCTCCCTCACTGCAAACCATGCAGCTGCTGTGGACATGCTTTCTGCTCTCCTTTAGTGAGCAAGCATGCAGCAGATGTAAAGAGAGAAGGAGGAAAGAGAAATGGAGAGTGGTCCTCGTAGCTTTCCATCCCACACTTCTGGTTTTTCTTGTTTTAAGTTGGTTTGTGTTTAGTTTCTATTGGGAGAGGGGCTAGTGGAGTAGGGAGGTTGGGATTGATCCCTAAATAAAGAGATAGAAAGCATGGTTGATGGTCCAGACCCCAGCCCCTTAGCTGGGGGCAAGCTTGTCTCTTGGACAGAGCAGAGAGACAGGCTGAGTATTAAAAAGAGGAAAAGGCTGGGGGGTCAGTGACAGGGGGAGAATATGAGGCAGGAACTCAGGTGGGGACAGGCCTGCTTGTTTGAGTGGAAATTGTTCCTTGGTGAGATGTTTATATTTACCCGTTGCTCTGGGTCCTGGGGGACATCTTGTCCATTTACTCTGGGTCTGCTGCTAAAGCTCTTAACTTCTGGGTGGTTCTGTACCCCTGAATGGGAGGGAGCCTGCCTTTGTCTGCTAATAGAAGGCTTACTGTATACCTGACACTTGTAAATAAATACAGGTTTATATTCATCACATGTATACTTTCTAAACTATTTACATATATCTCAGAGTATTATCGTAATGTCGGGAATTATTACCCACATTTTACAGATGAGACCCCGAGATTGTGAAGGCCAATGAGTTGTCTGAGGTTTGTACAACTATACAAGGACAGTTTGGATGGGAACGCAGCTTCCGATGACAAACTGCACCGTGCATCTCTTTCTTTCTAGAGAGAGAATCTGGTCCTTTGAGGCTCTGCCTGGTTTGATATTTGCAGCGGCAATGGCTCCCTAGTAGTGTGGTCCGGAGGCTGTGTTCCTGCACATCCTCGGTGCTCCCTGGAGCCAGCCTCTGTCCCCTGTGTGAGGGAGGAGGGAATGTTTCAGGGCAGGACTCCGCGCTGGCAGAAGCCCAGCACCCAGCAGGCTGAACCAGAGACCTCCAGCCAGGTGCGTCCGGCCTGAGTCACCATGCCGGGCCAGGTGAGGCTCTGAGGTGGCACCTGCCTGTGGTTGGCAAGACTTCTGAGACGGCTGCCTAATCCCAAATAATAATAATGGCAACAATAGTGGTGATAATGGAGGGCTTTATGTGCACAAAGTGTGGTTCAATCCCCAAAGGTCCAGGAACTCTACAAAAGGTCCTGATAAGTATTATTATCTCTTGGGAGGGCAACAGGTTTACCTCGTGGGCAAATTCTGTGTTGGGAGGTAAAGAGCCTGCGAGATAATGCGAGTAGGTAGTAATAATGACAGCAAATGCTAATGCCTGCAGCCAGGAAAAGGGACAGGCAGGAAGCCTTGTGTGGAGAATTAGGGTGAGTTCAAGGCAAACTTTTCTTCCCCCTTTCTCTTTGGACGTGAATTAGTAGCAAAAGACAGAGTGCAAGCTCAAGTTGTTTTTTTTTGTTTGTTTTTAATATATTTTTATTGATTTCAGAGAGGAAGGGAGAGAGAGAGAAATATAGAAACATCAATGATGAGAGAGAATCATTGATTGCCTGCCTCCTGCATGCCCTACACTGGGAATTGAGTCTGCAACCCAGGCAAGTGCCCTGACCGGGAATTGCACCATGACCTCCTTGTTCATAGATCTGACACTCAACCACTGAGCTATGCCGGCCAGGACAAGTTCAGGTTTTAAGGTACAGAGCTGAGTTCTGTAGGGAAAGGCCATTTGTTCTGCTTGTGTGGTCTGCAGATTGCACACTCAGGGGTCCCTGGGGCTGGCAGGTAATGCTAGTGAATGAAAATGGTCAGTGGAAGGCAAACAGAGTCAAGTAAAATGAGATAAAGACGACAGATGGCAATCCATGCTTGGCTTCAGTATTAGAGGATGGTATGGAGGGGTGGCGACTGTGGCAAACTAAAGGGAGAACTAAATGCTCCTACTGAAGGGGGCAGGTCTACTCAGATCCAACCAAAGCTGTCCCTATGTTGCCAGATCTTCCAATTTTGGATAGAAGCTGGAAATCTAAATTTTTGTGGAAAATCTCTTGAATTTAAAATATTGGTAACTAATGTGAGCATTTCTAATTTGTCCTAGAGCCTGGCTGGTTAGGGTCTCTCTTAGAAGATAACCCTTCAATTATTTAAGCATTTTAAGAAGTGTAGCCTCATTATACACGTGGAGTTGGCTGAGTCAGAGCTGGCTCACTGTGCACCCCCACCACAAACCCAATCTGTGTCTCCAAGGTTATAAAGCAGACCAGTGGGAAGGGGGCATGTTCCAGGCACATGTGTGTCTAGACACTGTGTGGAAGTGGGGCTGGATGGGGATGACAGATGTGGCCATGAGTGTGGTCAGGTGAGAACAACAAAAAGGAGCTTGATAGGAAAAGAGGCTGTGAGGGAGATCTGGCCGGCCTTCTGGGAGAAATGGGAACTAGGACAAAATGTTGTCCGTCTCTTTGAGCTTGCCCCTCCTTTTCTTTCTATTGCCCTACCATCCATTCTTTCATCCCCTTCTCCCTCCCTTCTTCCTTCCCTGCCTCCTAGCCACCCTTCCTCCTTCCCTCTCTTCCTCCCTTCCTTCCACAAATTCACTTCCCACTTACATTCTGTGAGGGAGATCTGGCAGGCCTTCTGGGAGAAATGGGAACTAGGACAAAATGTCCGTCTCTTTGAGCTTCCCCCTCCTTTTCTTTCTATTGCCCTACCATCCATTCTTTCATCCCCTTCTCCCTCCCTTCTTCCTTCCCTGCCTCCTAGCCACCCTTCCTCCTTCCCTCTCTTCCTCCCTTCCTTCCACAAATTCACTTCCCACTTACATTGTGTCAGGAGCTTTACTACGGTATGGAAGTACAATCTATGCATAAAAAACAGCTATACAGATTTTTACCCAATTTGGAGGTGAGTTTGACAAGGTTGGACATTATACAAGCTGTGTAAACTTTTCTTTGAGGGAATCACCTCAGTGAGACACAGGGTCAACCTCACGAGCAGCAGAAACTGAACAATAATAAGAATCCTAATGGCTGTTAGTGACACAGGAACCACCAGATGGGAGATGTTGTGGGCAGAGTCTACAAACAGTAGATTCAGGTCTGATACTTGAATTGAAAGTCACGAGGGAAACATCTGTTTCTGACACGGTTGACTACAGAGGTGCTCCTGGGCAGTAGCAGCAACAGGTGTTCATGTAATGATGTGAATGACTTCTAGCAATAGTGTGGAGGCTGCCAGTGATGAATGGGCCAGTTCTTATTCTACAACTCGACTCCCAGTGTGGTCCATGTGCCAGCAGCCTCAGTGTCACTGGGGACCACATTAGAAATGGGAACTCTTAGCTCTACCACAGATCTGCCTTTTAACAATATCTCCTCACGTGCTTATTAAAATTTGAGGGGCTCTGCTCTAAAGCAGAAGTACTCAACTCCAGACTCATCTGGGAGCTCAGAAAGTACTAATGTTGGGGTCACCACAACCTCCCCTACCCCCCAATCAAGAGACTCTGATCTAATCAGTCTAGGGTGGGGTCTGAGCAGTAGAAAAATTTGAATCCTTCCCCTGGCATTTTTGATACACAGCCAGGTTTGAGAACTATTGCTTTTTAGAAATGCAAATTCTTGGGCCCTACCTCAGACCTATGGAATCAGAATCTGTATTTTCACAAGCCCTGTAGGTGTGATTCTGATGCATGCTTAAGTTTAAGAACCACCGCCCAATAGTGAAGGCAGACAGAAAAAAAAAACACCCAAAAAACAGGCCCCTTCTCTGCAGTGGGTGAGGGCCCAGGCAGGGCAAGGCCACATTCCCCTGGAGAGACATCAGCCTGGGGCGGGCAGAAGAGGACAGAAAGGCCTGTAGGAGGTGACATCTAGAGAGATGAGTGGAACCTAGCTGGTATAAAGATGGGAAAGAAAAGAGCATTCCAGCCAAAGGAACAGTGGATGCAATGGTTCTAGGTGAGAGTATATACAACTCATTTGAGCACCTAAAAATGCCTCAGCTTGGCTGGAAAAGGGGGGTTGCTGAGGAGCAAAACTAAAGCTATAAGTAGGAGATCGATAATGAAGGTGAACCTGGGGACTTGAGCCTACGGCATGGATGCTGGAGGAGAGGGGAGTTTATCAGCTTGGTTTGCATGTCTGCAGAGACATCTAGGTGCTGGAGCACGGGCCATGTGGGATAACCAAAGGATGAGGGTGGAGAGTGGTTGTAAGGCAGGATTTAGAGCTGCATGAAAATCCTGAGGGCAAATTTCCACCTCAAATAAACAAGAACTGGGGGGGATTCCACACTGTATTTAGATCTCACATGCATGTGGGGGATCCTCAGCTCTTTGCCAGTGAGCCTTTACCCTGCCCGTTCTCCCTGACTTGGGAATGTACAAGAGTGGTGACTTATCTGAGAAATGTTTTTTACCCAAGTGATGGATTTGTTGACCTAACTCTGTATATCTCTAATTTGCACATCAGTGGGGACATGGCTTTTTTTGTATGTTAACTACTCTACTTTAATGATCACAATTATCATGATTTATTATGTAATTTTTAGCAACCTGATAAAAGAAACCCTTTCCAAATGCAGGAGATTTTCACCTGACTCTGCTTTGCAAGTGCTTTATTGCTGTCAATATTCTAGTGAGAGGGAAACATCTTGATTGTGTGACATGCCCCGGAGATTTACTAAGAGCAAGAGACCTCTGTCAAACACGACTCCAAGTGAAAACCTAGCTAAAACACACGACTCCATATGAAGGATTAAAGGGAGAAGAAAATTGTAAGACCAACTCTTGAATTTCTCTGAATTTTAGTATAGTGGCTTTCCATGAGGTCAAATCTTCAAAATTTGGGTTTAAACAAAATAAAAAGGCGCCTAGAAACTTTTTAAAAACAAATGCCAAAATCTCATTTAAAATAAAAGACAGAAAACTTGAATTCTTCCTAGAATATCGTTCTAGAAAATGCACATTTATTCCAGGCAAGGTACTAGAGATACTGGGTACACATAAATTATAAGACATAATCACAGCTTCTGGGGAGTAATTTACAATCACCCAAGGGAAATAGATGATGAAAGTGGACTAGAGGAAGTGAAAAGTGAACCTACGGGCTGGACAGTTCATTTTATATCAGTTGGAGGAGGAGGAAGGCGATAGAGGACATGGCAGTTGAGTTAGTTCTTGATGGATGCATAGGATTTTGCAAGGAGTGGGAAAAGGCGACTGGAGGCAGAGGGAACAGTGGGAGCAAAGACGGAGACAAGAATATGCTTGGCAGAAGGGGAATGGTGATAGGAGCATCATACTTATCTGAGGGAAAATAACGTGTAAGGGTATAAAAGTGTGTAAGAGCCCAGTTGTGAAGGTCTCTGAATGATGCTTGGATGTTGTTGAGCTGGTCATGGCAGCCATCATATGTTCTAAAGCAGGGGGGTGGCGATGATGGGATATTTTAATTAAAAAGCTAGGAAAAGAGATCAGGCAAGAGGCTTTTACGTTGGCCCAGGTAAAATTACCTTCCACGTATGTAATGAAGTCCTAAAACCTAGCAGAAGGGTGGAGAAAAAGCTTTCCTTTTGAGCTCTGGTTCTCATTTTTCCCCCCCCCCCCCACCATATGAATATGTCTTTAATAAAGTTTTAATAATGCAAATAAAAGTACTTGCATTTATTTGTATGAGTATTTTTCTGTTACACAAACAGGAATACAGATACATATATTTAGTTTTAAAAAATGCATACACTTTTCTTTTTTTGTTTTCTCCCATTTGCTATTCAGATTTTTTTTCCTTTGGTTACCGTCTCAAGTTATTTGAGTGGATTTTTCTACATGTGGGCCATTACTGAGATGGAAGTAGGGGAAAGAGTAAAGAGGGAAGAAAACCATGTGTGTCATACTTTGCCTGTTCCTCCATGAAAACAGATTTATTATCTTTTTTTGGTGAGGCTCTTCAGATCAAATTAAGCAGTAAAAATATTCTAATTGAGTTGGGCTGGACTGAAGATGGATCCTTAGTACAATTACATGGTGTAATCTATGCTTCCAATTATGCCATTGCTCCCTCCAAGAGGAGGAGACAGAGCTAGTAAACAGATTCTCGCTCAGGCTCGGAAAGAAGTGTGGCTGCTGTTAAGGGGAATGATAGATGAGCCATCATAAATGTGTATGACGCCCAGTGCCTTTAAAGACCTTCCCATTCCTGCCCCTGCGGGGAAGGCAGAAGGCCTGATAGGCCAGTTGACGAGAGACGTTTCATTGTAAAATGTAAGACTGTGGCAATGGCTGCTTTTTGAGACATGCACACTAGCTCAGGCCGCTGGTGGTATTGCAGGTTTGGGGATGGTGGGGGGTGTGGGGAGAGTGGAGGTGGAACTTGTCTTAACACAGCATCATGAGGAGAGCCCTGCCTAATGGGAACTGTTTTCTATCAAGGTAGACAGAGCAAGGCCTGGTGCCCGCTTGTTCAGTCTTTCCCCACACTTCCTCCACCCGCACCCACTTAGAACACGTTTCTCCCTGTGAATCAGAAATGAGAAACATAGTCTGTAATTTTCAGCCTTGAACTTTTAAGTTTCAGATCTGGTTTTGAGCAAGTTGTAAGGCTTTTTCTTCTCCTTCTCTCTCTCTCTCTCTCTCTCTCTCTCTCTCTCTCTCTCTCTCTCTCTTTCCTCTCTCATTTCAAATTCTCTGTAGAGTCTTTTTATCTGTGATCCCTGGGGAGGTGCACTGGACAATGTGGGAAGCACTCCATTTTCTCCCGTGGTGGGACGATATATCATTGTCAGTTAAAAAAATAATTTCAAATTCTCTGTAGAGTCTTTTTATCTGTGATCCCTGGGGAGGTGCACGGACAATGTGGGAAGCACTCCATTTTCTCCTGTGGTGGGACGATATATCATTGTCAGTTAAAAAAATAACGATTTGTAGCTGATTAAAGAACTGAGAGAGCCTTATACTTTGAGTCCTTTAAGTGGGTAATTCCTTTAAACGGGTAATTCTTCTAAGCGGGTAATTCCTTTAAGCAGAACCTTTCACAGCTCTGTAAAACTGAAGACCATCTAGGAACTCTTGAACTGTTTCAAATTGTTTTCAAATGGGTCTGAATGCTGTTGAGAAATGCATAATTTACGACCTTAACACTTGATTAGGTGTTAAACGACTGTCGGGAGAGATGTCCTTGGTAATCCAGTTATCATCTAGACTCTAATTATCACTTCACAGGAGAAGTAAGGCTGGGTAATTGAGGACCAAAATTCTTAAAGGGCTTGAAGTGGCCATTTCCTTATGCAGTTAAGCAAATTATTTCTCTACCTAGAAGGTGTCTAATCGCTACCAATTGATGAGAAGGAAGAAATGGTGTGAGGACTTTCAGGAGTGAGTCAGGGGGCTCCAGCTAAGGCAACAGAAAGTTGCACTGAGTACTCAGAGGTTGCCCCCCATTTAAAAAATTCACTTTATTGAAAATATGTGTTAAAGGAGGGAGAGAAGAGAAAGCAGGAGACAGCCAAGAGGAGACAGAATGTAATTAAGAGCTGATGGCCCTACCTCTCCCCTGTCTGTCATTACTAAGGATTTTTCTCAAATGAGACCCAATTTCACCTTGTGTTAGTTCGCATTGATCACTATAAATTATTTAAGCCACAAATGCTGTGCCGTCCATTAAACCATAAATGGGGAGAGTGGGCCAAAATCTGCCTGGGAGAAGGGTCTCACTCTCCCTGAATTCAGTGGGAAATAAGAGGAAGAGGGAAACAGATTCCATTCTGCATATTTTTCTTTGACCAGTGCCCCATGTCCCCCTACCCCAGTCTTGTACAGAGCACTTCTATGTGTGTACATGTCCACACCAAGGGCTATGGGTACAAAAATGGGAATAAAAGACATGACCCTTGCCTTTAGCAGTATCAACTCTAGAAAGACACTAATGGATAGATAGTGTTAATCAATACCTCTTTCTTCTTCCAATTGTGGGGGGAATCGATAGATAGGTGTTGGAAAGTGGGAAATCAGATCACCTTGATTACGAATAAAGTTGATTGTAGAATGTGGATTCTATAATCAACTTTATTCTGGACGCTGGCTCAGCTGGTCAGCTGCAGGTGTCCTGCGGGGTGAGGGAGTGGGAGGCGATCCCAGGGCAGAGAGCAGATTAGAGTGCATGCTTCCTGCAGACAGGCTGGCTCCCAGGGAGGTTCTCCGGAATTGTCCCATCAGGTAATGGCAGTCAGGAGAGGAGTGAGCTCAAGGCGGAGCCCAGGGAGTCACTCTAGCTAAAGTCCTTCTACAGGGAAACGTGTCTCTTCCCTAACAGAGAGGCCTGGAGAGGGATGGTAAATGGAGATTAAACAGGCAAGTGGTAAATTACATGCTTAATTCATTGCTGTCATGGGTGTGAGGTTAGAAGTGCAATTGTATGCAGTGTTCGGAAAACTGGCCACATCTTGACGAGCTCAGAGAACTAAAAATTTTTAGATAGCGATTTCAGAGTCACTATCCCACTGTGTAGAAAGTGTGTGGTCCATCCCTGATTGGTAGGTGTCAGTTTGGCACAGCAAATGTCTGGTGAGTGGGAAATGATGGGTGAATTGAATTCTATATTTTCAGGTTCTTCTGACCTTAGTTATTATTTTCTTTTTAAAATATGTTTTTATTGATTTCAGAGAGAGGAAGGGAGGGGGGGAGAGAGATAGGAACATCAGTGATGAGAGAGGCTGCCTCCTGCACGCTCCCCCCCCCTCCCCCCAGTGGGGATTGAGCCTGCAATTGGGGCATGTGCTGTGACTGGGAATCAAACTGTGACCTCCTGGTTCATAGGTCGATGCTCAACCACTGAGCACATCGGCCAGGCCTTAATTTTTTCTTGATAGTATTTTTTTCATGAATGCAAATGCAACACTTGTTTATCATAGAATATTTGGAAAATACATGACAATATAAAGAAGAAAATAAAAGCCACCTTTTATCCCACCATTGAAAGATATCAATGATGCCATTCAGGGTTTTCTCTTTTAAACTCTATGCATAAGTGATGGGTGTTACCTTATTCTGGTAATCATTTCACAACCTATCCATGTATCAAATCATTTTGTTGCACAATTTAAACCTATACAATGTTATATGTCAATAAAACAGGAAAAATAAATATAAAATTCTATTTATAACACCTGCTATTTTCCCACAGAATTTCTCTGATTCTCTATGTGGGATATTACATTCTGATTTTTCCTTACTACGTTCTAAATAATTTTTCATGTCATCAGGTAGTGGCTGCATAGCATTTTGTGTAACCTGCTGCTTCCTCTTTGATATTTAGGTTATTTCTAACTTTCTTTTCTGCAAAGACCTTACTTATATATAAATATTTATGTGCTTCTCTGAATACCTGTTAGAGCCCAGTTAGGTTTGTGAGTATGGACATCTTAAAGCAGTGCTGTTGCGTGTGTTTTTTGTTGTTTTTTTTTCTGTTACATGTTTAACAACTAGCTTGCAGGGGGAAGAAGTCCTGATTTGTAGCATTTGTTAATTTCTGTGGTGTAAATACTCCCACCATAGCTGAATTAATCTACCAATGGCTTAACAAGCAACCTTAAAAAAATTCTTGAAAATTTAACATTTGGTTCTTGTGAGCCAGCATACAACTGTAAGGCTCTAGATACATATTTTATTGCAGCATGGAGGATGGCCTGCTTAGATCCTGTGTAGGGTCTGGCAGACTCAGGTGGGCCAGCAGCTGAGGTAGAAGGTAAAGAAACTCTGAGTGCTTTCACTCTGAGGGATTGCTGCCACCCCAGATGACATGCAGGAGAAATAACTTTTTTTTTTCCTCCTAAAGGACTGTTCCACGCATATAAATGTTGTAAAAGGGGAAAAACTAAACTCAGAATTTGTTTTAGATTTTATACAAGACTAAGTCCAAATATTTGCTAACCAAAATAGTCTCTCTGTTACTTCTCTATTCTTTATATTGATGCAGTGCTATTAAATATGACACTTAATCATCTTGGATATGCAAAGAAATATGGCATCATGGAATAGAAGGGGACCTTGTGATATTTCTGGAGCATGGTCATTTTCAAATGGCTGTAGCCCTGGCTCAGCCACTAGCTAACTCTGTGACCTTCAGACCCCCTGCACTTTCTGTTAATCCTCTATCTAAAGTGCCTGAGTGAGCCTTTAAATGTAGACCTGCTTATGCTGTTCCTCTATTCAGTACCTTCTTTGAATGAATTCCCATGATTGGCATAAGGATAAAATCTCAGATTCTTAATATGCTTGCAGCGGTTCTCAACCTGTGGGTCGCAACCCCTTGGGGGCGGTCGAACGACCCTTTCACAAGGGTCGCCTAAGACCATCCTGCATATCAGATATTTACATTACGATTCATAACAGTAGCAACATTACAGTTATGAAGTAGCAACGAAAATAATTTTATGGTTGGGTCACAACGTGAGGAACTGTATTTAAAGGGCCAGAAGGTTGAAAACCACTGCTCTAAGGTAACCTATATTGACCCCTGACCTCTGTTATTCATGTCCTTGTGCAATCCTCTCCCCTTAAGTGGGAGTGGGACCTATGACTTGCTTCAAACCAATAGGATATGGCGAAGACAATATGATGTCGCTCCAGTGTTATTTAAGACCCCATCTCTCTAGAGTCACTCTAGTTCTCCTGTTGGCCTTGAAGAAACAATAGCCAACATGGAAAGTCCCACATATCAAATATGTATATGCAGGAAGCCTGTAGGCATTGAGGACCTCAGTCCTATAACCACAGGGGACTGAATTCTGCCAACAACGTGAGTGAGCTCGGAAGCAGAACTTTTCCCCCAGTCAAGCCTCCAGGTGAGAATGCAGTCTGGTCAACACCTTGATTACAGCCTAGTGACACCCTAAAGCAGAGAACCGGCTAAGCATGCCTAGACTCCTGACCCACAGAACTGTGAGATAATAAATTGTCTCATTTCAAGCTGCTAAGTATGTGGTGATTTGTTACACAGCAATAGGAGACTGGTCATAAAGTGACCACCACAATATCTGACTGCCTACCTCTTCTAGCCCAAGGCTAACATTCTCTATTTGCCCTTCCAAAGTCATTCTGCATGCTTCCTTCCTTCTCTGGGCCCCAGGAGACTGACTTCTAGGACCACATCCACTGAGCTTCCTTAACTCTGGCTTTTGATTGCCACCGATTGAGGTTGGGAAGCAGGTGGTAAAGGGAGAAGATGAATCACAGTTCCCTCTCTGCCAGGTTGCAAGTTGGAAACAGTCATGTTTCTCTACTGAAAGCCACAGGTACTGTCAGGTGGCTTTCTCCTGTGGCTCCAGCTCTCTCTGGCTTCCCTTATTACCCCTCTCCCCGAACCGCTCAGTGTTAGGGCTGGTACAGACTCCTTGTTGTTGCCAGCCCTTGATGTTTCACCGTCCTTTCCCTCGTTCACTTCCCTTAACCGTGACTAACCTTTATTAGTAGTCACTTCATTAAGTCACTTCTCCTGAATTACCCTGTTTAAATATAACACTGTTTCTTGCTGGGACCCTGAATGATAACAAAGCATTATTTCTATTTTATACTCTTTTATACAAAGGGCGTCCCACATACTATTCCTATGCCCAGAAGACAATTTCTCTAGCCCCTGGTCCACATCTTGACCTAGCTCATCGGTTTTTAAAGTGTGGCCCCCAGAACCACAGCATCAGCATCAACCTGGGAACTTGTTAGAAATGCAGATTCCAGGGCACAGGCCCACATCTACTGAAGCAGAAACCCTGGGGCTGAGCCCAGCCATCTGTATTTTAACAAGCCTTCCAGATGATTCTGAGACTTGCTGAAGTTTGGGAGCTAGCTTGCTCTATTATCTTCTTTAAGTCCCAATTTAAACTCTTAGACTTGGTTTACTCCCTTTGTTACATTTCCCACAGCACCCTCTGTCTCTGCACTTCTACTCTGCATATCACTTATAGTTTGTTCAAATTTGGTCTCTCCCAGGATCCTATGAACCCACTATCTGTGTCTACTTTATTTGTGTTGTGATTATTCCAATCTGGTGCCTCACTTATAGCAGATGAGCAATAATTACTTCTTTAAAAATTGATTGAATCAACTGTTTGGACCTCAGTTTATTCATTCATGAGAAGATTGCTGGCTTGTGCATTCATTGATCAACTTTGCTCAAGGTAGTTTGGTTAAGTGGTAGAATTTCTCTGGCCAGAAGTTTGCAAACTTTTGGTTTGAAATTATCTATGTTGTGTGGGTTTATTCTCATTCTTTCCAACTATTTTCATCCAAGCTCATATAATTGCAGATTTGCAAAATATATTATGTTATATTATTTACTTTATAAATAGCTTAGATCAGATCATAGTTTGGATGAATTGCTTTCAAATCCTACCTAAATAATCTGACCAAAAGAACTTCTGTTCTATTGTTCAATTCAAACCACATAGTCAACTTTATATTAATATCATATTTTGTGATGTATTCATTCATCCATCCACTCAACATTCACACCTTGCAACAAATATTTACTCTGTGTCAGGAAAAGTGCTTTGAACATGGAGCAGTGGTATAGGCCATGGCAGGTACAAGTGGTTAGAGCTGTTTTTTCTTTAAAAACCACAAAACTGTAACCTAATTTTGTGGATTTAATGACAGTTGAGTAATTATCCAAGATGAATTTGAAGTGGTCTTGCTCTTGAAAGATCTCCTTGGTCTTATGACATGTCGGAGGAGAGGGAGCCATTGGAGGTTTAAGCAGAGGTGTGACAGGAACAAACACATCTGGAAAGGATCTCCCTGGCTGCTCTGTGGTGTAGAGCAGGCATGTCAAACTTGCGGCCCATGGGCTGCATGCAGCCAACAATGAATACTAATTAATGATTACTCACTTACTTCAGCCCTTTGTATTCAGCATGTCTCTATGGAAATAAACCTATGTTTTTATGAAAATTGAAGCTTTTGGTTTTTTATTTTGTGGCCCACATACTAGTAAACTTAAGTCTTGTTTATTTGGCCAGTGTTAGCCTTTGAGTTTGACATGTTTGGTGTAGAGTGAGGAGGGACAAGAGCAGAGGCAAGGAGATGTTACTAGGTGATCACAGTGATACAGGTAGAGGTGATGGGGCTGGGATCAGAGTGGCACCACAAATGGAGGTATCGTCAACATCTGGATATATTGTGAAGGTAGAGCTGTTAGGCTTCGCTGACAGATGTGATCTGAGGTGAGTCAAGGTTTTTGGCCTATGCAACTGGTGGGATGAGGTTGCTATTTATTGAGAGAGGGAAAGTTAAAAAAAAGGTAGCTCTGAGCAGGGGGATTAGAAGTATGGAATATTTCTATTATAAATAACCAGCAGGAACTGATAAATAAATAACATTAAGTTTAACAAATATGTTGGGAATTTTACAAATGATTTTGAATGTTGGTTTCATTATGACTATGGATGGAGACAAAGAACATTCTATGAATTGATCTGCTATCAGAATGTGCTAACTGAGATAGACATGCTTCTATTTTCGGGAGATCAGATTCTGTGCTGGTCCTTGGCTCAGATTTATTCCCTGACCTTCTTCTGCTCTTCTCTATATCACAGAAGAGCTGATCATTACAGGCTGTGCTTCCTGGAATCCCTGATGAGGAAACTTGT
This sequence comes from Myotis brandtii, assembly GCF_000412655.1. NCBI lineage: Eukaryota > Metazoa > Chordata > Mammalia > Chiroptera > Vespertilionidae > Myotis > Myotis brandtii. The sequence goes on from NW_005356674.1 coordinate 9,327,348, forward strand.
GGCTGTGTTGGTACTGGGAGGTCCTCACAAGAGACTAGAACATGTGAGGAGAGAGAATCCAGGACATTTTTCTTCCCCTCAGTCTGACTCATACAGTATCACTAGCAGTGATGTCCTTTATTACATCAGCTCCCACTGGACAGACCCTCTGTGGTTCTGGCCTCTCTTCTTGCCCTGGTCTCTGGCAAAACTATGTCTTCCCTTTGAACCTCTCGCCTAGGGGAGTCTCCAACTTCCTGCAGCTGCTAATCTCTGGGTTGCCAACCTGTCCCTGTTTGGCTTCTCAGTTTAATGTCTAGAGTGACTTCTATTTTCCTGGTTGGCTCCCACAGATTAAGACTCCTTTAGTGAAACAAAGAGGGAATATGGGGTACTTATTTGGTGCATCATCTACTTTTTATCCTCTGGGCTTGTCTTGTCTGTGATTTGATTGTCCATCTGGGTGAGAAGGGCTGTGGGTTTAGTATTGATCTGGCCTTCATGGACTTAGATCCACTACTTAGGACCAAAACGGTTGACAGTAATCTTGAAACAAAACCAGTCTTCTGATGCTTGAATTTCTTCTCTGCTGTCCTCACCCTGCTTAGATACTCTTCTTGAAAAAGTTATTAATTTTCAAGGTTTGCCAGTTTATCTTTGGATATTTCTGTTTCAAATCCTAATTTTTGATGAGAACACTTTATGTTGAAAAACGCAACTCAGATTTACTCTGGGCTCATATGATGTGTCTGTGATCCAATTATTTTTTCCCTCTCTTTTCATTTCTTTTTAGTACATCTTTAAGGTTGTTTTCATCCTAAGGTAGGCCACTCTGTGGTCTAAAGTTGGCTCTCAGCAGCTCACAAAAGCTCAAATAAATCCTGGAATGGAGTCTCTCTGGACCTGATTGGCTCATGTTCCAGCTTTCATTGGCCTGCTTAGGACATGTTCTCATCCTTGATTGGCCTGCTTTAGGTCATATTCTCATCCCTGATTGGCCTATCTTGGCTAATACTTCCATTCCTGAATGAATTCCTATGGCTATGTGAATATGATACATTGATAAGAATAAGAAAATGCACAGTACCTGGGATAGACTGATTAGCTTAAGCAAATACATGACTGGATAGAACTGGGAGTGGATCAATCCTACCAAAACCAAATATCTCAAAAATTCAGAATGAAGTTAGTAAAGAGAAGGTGGAAATGGATTCTAGGGATTCTTAAAAAAAGTGTCTACTATAGATGGTAAAGAGTCATTTGAGTATCTGCTATTATTTAATCCATGAAGATAAAGGATTCTTGAAGGGTTTACAATAGGCAAAATTAAGGTTTACAGGGTACATTAACAAATCACAGGGGCCACAACTGCAAATTTTGGCAAGCAAAATGATAGATTTTATATATATCATAAGGAGGCAAACTGAATTTGCAAAACTTATGCAGCAGTAATACTATTCTTTATTCAATTATAAATCAATAAGCAATACATGCACAGGCATATGTGTTTGGAAGTAGAAGACAAAGAGAAACAAAAAGGAAGGATGATTTTTAAAAATCTCAGCTTTTGACATAGTACAAATACATCAGAAAATGAGCCATTCCCAAAACAATGCACAATTAGAACGGAAAGTATCACACCAAATGTGGAGGAAAAGGCTATCAATAGTAAAAAAAAAAATTGCACTAGACTCCCATGAGAAATGCAGCCAAATTTTCATTTGCTAATTCCATCTCTTCATTTTGCAAAATGGTAACTGTGGCAACTGAAATACACTATAAAGGTCTACACCTCAGTATACACCTCAGTTTGTGGCAGGTTGTTTATTCATCATTCTTTTTCATATAGGCCACTGAGCAGTTAAATTGAACAAAGCTTCCCTCCGTCCCCCTCCTTCTTCCTATTTCTCTTTTTTTTTTCTCTTGGTTTGGCAGGTGCCTAGTTTTATATCTTTGCACAGGCAGATGATCTGGTGGAAGCAACAATGAGAACAAAATCCCACATACCTGCAAAATTTGTTGCATACCTGTAACTTAAAAAAAAAGTGAACAGTAATTCACTTAATCCTATTCTTACTATTAAATCACAGCTAATTATAAAATAAGAAGATAGTACATAAGTCTTAGTGGATGTGGTTGATTGGGATATAGGGAGTGGAGCTAGACAGGATTATTTATTTCAGCATGTGTATTTTTTGTCTTTTTGCCCAAATGAACTTTTTTTTTTTAGTATATTTTTATTGATTTCAGAGAGGAAGGGAGAGGGAGAGAAAGAAACATCAATGATGAGAGAGAATCATTGATTGGCTGCCTCCTGCATGCCCCCTGCTGGGGATCGAGCCCACAACCTGGGCATGCGCCCTTGACTGGAATCTAACCTGGGACCCTTCAGTCCGCAGGCTGATGCTCTATCCACTGAGCCAAACCAGCTAGGGCTCAAATGAACTCTTAGTTTTGGAGCCTCAGTAGACTATTGGAAGTTTGAAGGAGCTATTGTTTTGACAGAGCTTACAGGTTGAGGTTGTTCGTTATGTTAATCACTTACATTAAACAATTCTGAGATGGCTTTTTTTTTTTCTTAAACTGATTTGAAAACCACCACAATAGCAATAATAATAAAACAGATCTGAGATCTCCCAAAGTTGTTGTAAGATTCAGGTTCACTGGTTTTCTGGCATAATGATTGGGGAAATGTTTCAGTTAGCTGTTGTAGTGAAACAACACTCTCAAAATGTATGGTTAAAAATAACCATTTATTTTTCCTGACAAGTCAATTCATCTGTTGGGCAGATCCACTGATCTGGGCTGGGCTCGGCCCATCTCAGGTGGGCTCACTCCTGTCCCTGTGGTCAGCTAAAGGGTTGGCTGGGGCTGGCTGGTCCAGGATGGATTTGTTTTCGTCGCAGTGGCATGGTCTACTGAGAGAGTGGAAGCGAGGAAGGTCTCTTGAGGCCTCTGGTCTGAACTGAACATGATCTCTTTGATCTCACTCTATTGGTAGAAGCAAGTTCAAATTCAAGAGGAGAAGAAATAAATCATGTCTCTTGGTGGGAGGAGCTACAAACTCCCCTTGGATGCAGGAGGGAAAGAGTTGGGGCTATATTTGCATTCATGTACCACAGAAAACTCGAGTAGACTCAACTCCCATGGTAAACACCTTATTTTTAGGTGGGAGAGTAATATAAATATAAACATTATGTGTGAAAGAAGTTCCTATACCCAATTTAGAAACAATCTGGTTTATTAAAATAGAATGATCACCCCTCCCCCCATCCCTTTTCAGTTTTCTCATTTCAACCATTTGTTGATTTTTCCACTCAAGGTAAAGAGACAAACGTTCATATTAACTTACTTTTTTTGTTTGGATTCTACTTAAATCATGTTTGGTTTTGTTTATTACTGTATAACCATGAGGTCTAGGCTTTTATTATAGTGAGGATATTTTCTGTTCTTCGGAGTTAGTTTTAGGTATCTTAAAATGAACTGCTGCCCAGAGTAGACTGCTTTAAATTATTGTGTGAAGGGGGAATATATGATTCCACTACTCACTTCTTTAAGAAATACTGGATGAGTGAAGGACTTCTGCAGAGTTGAGCTGGAGTTGTCCTCCTTGGGGCTTGGCTTGACTTCTCACTCTTGCTTGTCTTCTCTTCTTTTCCTGGTGCCACTTCCTCACTCTCCTACTGTTTTTTTCCCTGGAACACTAGCTAATACATGGCTCTTACATAAAGTCTTAATCTCCAGAGATGATTCTGAGGTACCCAATCCTAGGCAGCCAGCAACCTGGAGGACAGTGAACAAAGAAGTCACGGGATAAGGTTCCAGAGACATATTAGACGAGGTGTTGCAGCCACAGTACAAGCAAGGGCATGACATAACCTAACTTATTTTTTAAAAACATCACTCTGGTCCTGGCCAGTGTGTCTCAATGGTTAGAGCGCTGGCCAGCAAAATGAAGGGTCATGGGTTTGATTCCCAGTCAAGGACACATACCTGGGTTGTGGTTTACTCCCTCACCCTTGTTGGGGTTCATGCAGGAGACAACCAATGGATGTGTATCTCTCACATTGATGTTTCTCTCTCTCTCTCTCCCCCTCCCTTCCTTCCACTCTCAATGGAAAAATATCATAGGGTGAGGATTAACAAACAAACAAACAAACAAACAAACAAACAATAAACATCATTCTGTTTGCCAGGGTGGCAATGGTTGGAGAGAGAATTGGTTGGAGGGAGGACAAGAGGAAAATCTCAACAAATCAGTTCTAGAGCCAGTTATTCCCACTGTGCTGACATCTCTACCTATTTCTTTTTCTCCTTTCAATTGGGAGAAAATGACCTACCCTTTAGCTGTGCCTCATAGATGGTGTGAGGATGAAAAGGTATAAACTTCTTAGAGTGCTCTGGAAAAGAAGTGCCCAATGAAAACCACTACTGATAACAAATAAAAATAGCAATGTAAGCCCATAGCCAGCTTCTGGATACCTTTCTTATATGAATGGGAAAATCAAGTGTTGTATTAAAAACAAAAGCAACTGTTTCTCGGTTTCTCTTTTGTTCCTGCTCTTGTGGCTCCCTTGGTGGTGTGTCAAAGCAAAATAGTTGATGCAACTATTTGTGTTCCAACCTGGTTCACATTGGCATGCAGATGAAGGTCTTTTGGAGAAGGGCAGTGACAAAAGCCACAATCTAGTTTTTTTCCTTTGGGTAGGGGCGGGGAAGGGATAACTTATTTGGGAATTAAAATATAATTTATGGTTCTGTAGATTCCCTCACATTCCTCTGACCTGTCTCAGTTTAAACTTTGTGTGCTATAACAATATCATTAAAATATTTTCCTCTTAAAAAAACCCCCAAACTATTGTATAACTGTAGGCAAAACTGTAGTTGAAAAATACTGGCTTATGTGTATCTAGAGTCTAGATCAGGGGTCCTCAAACTACGGCCCCCAGGCCACATGCAAATACAAATATTGTATTTGTTCCCATTTTGTTTTTTTACTTCAAAATAAGATATGTGCAGTGTGCATAGGCCTTAAAAAAACCCCAAACTATTGTATAAATGTAGGCAAAACTGTAGTTGAAAAATATTGGCTTATGCTCTAGATACACACAGAGTCTGCATACAGGGCAAGTGTGTGTGTGTGTGTGTGTGTGTGTGTGTGTGTGTGCACGCATGCATTCTTGGTAGACTTTCTCAGCCCTCTGAAAGCTTTTCCATCCCAGTGTACGGAACTTGACAGATGGATCAGCAGTGGCTGAGAAGCAGTTACACGTATCTGGCCAGCATGGTTTTGATTGTATGTTGGGTTGTCAGCCAGCCACACACCAGAACTATCATTTTAGGAGACTGGAAAATAATTATTCAATGTCCATGGGAAGAGAGAGATGCAGGGAATGAAATGGACACTCCGTATGTGTGCAGAGGCGGGGGGAGGAGTGGAGGAGACAATGTGGGAGGTGCAGTATCCTATCAGTTCTACTAAGTTCCCCAGTTCCCTCGGACCTCTGGTTCCTCTCCATAGAAAGTCCCTCATTGTGTTTTGTGAAAATGGTTTCAATAAGGCCTCAGTGTAGTTGAAGCTTCGGCCAACCAAGTTCACACAATAACTCACTGAAAGCAATGCATCCTGGTATTCAGGTCCAATTGCTACCATACCTGAGTTTTCATAATAAAATTCTTACAGCTGTTAATAACGTGATGGACAGTGGCCTTAGGGTTGTATGACCATATTTTCAAATAACCCTGTAAGCACTTCTTATCTCAGTGTGTTTTTTGTTTTTTTAAACCACGCAGCAGGTGTAACCTCAAATACAGTGAAAGATGACTGATGTACTTGACTGGCAGAAGAATAAATATTTAGGCTCAGCACCTGAAAAGATTACATACCTCAGTAAGACCAACAAATCAAAGAGGTCTGTAGGAAAACATGGAAGTGTTTGCTTTTCTACTTCTCTGTCAACACCATTCTGGTACTTTGCTGTATGTGCTTTAAAATACACGCTGCTTGACAAAAGGTGTCAAAATTCGCCCAAACAATCCAGAGCAGTCTAGACTCTCCTATGATGAGGATACTCCTTTTTTCCTCCAGAAAGATCCAAAAATTGAGTAAGTTCACTCCCCAAATCCTTCATTTTCTTTTTTTCTATCTCAGAAGAAAGGGCATTACTGGTCTGTGTTATTTGGCTCGATCTTTGCCATATTTTAGTGTCTCATTCATTGGCCCCTTGAAGATGGTTTCAAGGGTTAGTTTTGAAAAGTGGTAGAAAGAGTGACAGAGTTACATGCAGCATTGCTAACAGTTGCTACCCATGTAGCTTTAGATATCTCTGAGACCCAGTTCTCAGCTGCCTCTGCTTCATTCTCCCTTGTCCTCATCCTCCCCAATGTCTCTTCTACGATGGGGGCTTCCACATGGCTCACCTCAACTGCTTGTAACATTCTGCCATCAACTTTTGAGGACTGCTGCTGCTTTTCAATTTTTAGGTTTTTAAAAATTACAAAATATAACATCTCTCCTGTAGAAAACCAGGGCCTAGAACATAGTAAGTGCTTACTATGTATGCACTGAATGAAGAAAGGAATTAAAGATAATATAATATAGAGGAAGAAAAATTAAGAACCAATCATAAACCCATTACTTCCTGTCCATATGTGGAGGGACAGTAATACCACATCTTAGTTATATGCTTCTAGATATTTTCTGCAATTCTAAAAACAAAATTAGATCATTTTGTCTATTGTTTTGTCACATGCTTGTCAGTTCCCGTAAGACAAACATCCTCCCATGACAATACATAATCTTATACATAATACTTTTAATGAATACATAATAATCCATTTTATAGAATATTACTATGAATTGTTTAAGTTCCTATTGTTGACATTTAGGTTCCTTCTAATTTTTTTTTGCTCTTGTAAGCAATACTGTATTAAACATCCTTCATGCTATTCTTCAATTCTTGCATGCAATTTTAATGAGTTCTTTAGGATAAAATTCCCAGAAATGAAATATATTTGGGCTAAAGAATCTGTGTATTTTAATACCTAATGATAAGTCATCCAGGGAGTATCTTTTTACCTGAGCCCCGAAGCTGATCTATTTCCAACTGGAACTCTGAATTAGAACCTTCTTCAGAGTGTATGTCCTTCAGGACCAGTGACTTGTACAGCAGATGATCAACTGATTTGAATATCCCTTTCCCATGGCCTCAGCACTAGCTCCCTCTTAAGTGGATTTCCCTGTACAGCTAAGAAACAGATAAGCAGGAAACCTATATTGCTTCTAAGATCTCATCTCCAGCTTAATTAATCTAGGCCAGGGCCAGCAAACTACAGTCCACATCCAGCCTATCTATGTATGGCTCCTAAGCTAAGAATTGTTGCTATGTTTGTAAGTGCTTTAAAAACAATCAAAAGAAGATGATTTCTTGAATCATAAAATTTAATTTTTGTGTTCATTAATAAAGTTTTATTGGAATAGAGCTAGACTCATTTATTTACATCCTGTCTATGGCTGCTTTATGCTAAAACAGCAGAGAGAAGTAATTTCAACAGAGACCATAAGGCCCGTAAAGCCTACAATGTTTACTATTTGGCCCTTTACAGAAAAAAGTTTGCTAAATCCCTGTCTAGACATTAGCCAATCCAAGCGGAGTAGTTTAAACCCTAGAAAAATGAAATTTGCAATAATATCACTAAACTAGCACTCCGAGAAAGCCACAGTTATCAGCACTCCAGTGCATGCGTGAGATCTCACCATCTTTCTCTTGTCTCAGCTTTGACCCCAGCATTCCCTAGGCAAGACAATCTAGCACCTTAAACCCAGGCTCCACAAAGCACTCAGACAAGGGGTTTTCACTGTGAGCATTGACAGTTTCCCAAGTTCACAGTTTTAGCATCATTGATACCGAGTCCTGAGGGCACGCTTGGGCTAGTGTGGCAGACGAGATGAAGTATGGCTCCCTTATTAACTTGTCAAAGTGCGGTGCAGCTGCATCGTTTGCTCACCCATTTGCTTAACTTAAATAAAGGTTGGTGGTTAGGCTTCTGCTGCATTGTGCTCTCCGGCTAATTATCAGTGTATTTGTTTTAGAGACAATTAGCCACCTGGTTCATTTTCCCATCGAAGTCAGGTCATCATGAGTTACATCTGCTTTCAGGCCTCCTCAAGTCCAAGACATAATAAAAAGATGATGGCTGTGATTATATAAAGCGTGCGGGGTTGGGCATCAGTGGCACAGCATACTGAATTCCCAAGGAGGACCGAGTTGCATCATTGTCCTCCCAGAAGCTCCCCTCTGCCAGCCACAAAAGAAGGACGTGGACCAGAACTCTTGTGCAGAGCCAGAAGTCCTTTAGCAAGTGGAGAGAGTCCTGTATTTGCAGAGGTGGACACTAATAATGGCAAAGCAACATGAGATGGAATTCCTCCCTGAGGCGCTGTGCTGGTACAACAAAAAAGTGACAAGTAAGCACGTCTGAGTGCTGGTAGAATTTGCATAAAACTGAAGTTGTTCAGACCTGTGGGTGTTGCCTTTTTAAAAAATGTGCCCGATAATGGGACATAACAGGATAGGGAATACACATTTGCTTTGATAATCCCATATGTTCTGGCAAAACTTAGCATGTTGGAGCTAAGATTTTATTATGCTAGGTCCTCACTGAAACACATTGATGATGGAGACACGTTTGCAGCTTCCTGAATTGGGGGAGTTGAGGGTCTGTGGCACTGAGGCAGCTTGATCACCTGGGATGTTGTGTTCCGAGGTTGTTCCTTGACTATAGAGGGGGAATCAGATTTACAAAGTTTAGTGCTATGAATTAAGTGCGGATAATTGCTGTGGCGGGCCTGGAACTGGATTCTGTAGAGAGTCAGTATTAAACAGTTCACTCTGGCTGCCTTCATACTAGTCCAGCGAAGACTGTAAAGTGAGGCTCAGTGTTGGGCAAAATGAAGCATCTATGAAAGTTACAAGTGGCAGGTCAACAGGCTGCGCTTTGAAAACCTTTCACTCTGCACCAAGGTGGGCTGCAACAGAGAATGCATGCTTCAAACAAACAAACAAACAAACAAAAATCAGCAAGTTGCTTAGGCACCAAAAGAAACTCCAGTTTACATAAGCACTCCCTCCATCCACAAAACTCTCTAGATTCTGATGCTCTTCACAGAGGACTGTTCACAACATATTGTCCAAGTTGAATCAGTGAAGGCAGCGTAAGCAGGCAGCCAACTTTGGGCTCTAGAATCGGGTTTCCCAAATTGAGCCCTGGCAGAACATGGTTCTGTGGAATACGTTGTAAATGAGATTCTGTTGTCTCTAAGTTTTAGGAAAGAGGGCGCTCAGCTCAGTGAACTCAGTTAAGTTTAAAGTTTATGTAGGACTGCTGTGAGCTTTCAATATGCTAGTGATCTTTGGGAAATTTCTCATTCCCCAAATTTCTGAGGTCACAGACCCCCTTTTCCATCTGTCAGGGACACTGTTTCCGCAAAGGCTTGTTAAGAAACATTGCCCCAAAGTGTTTGCCCCAACTCAGGGCTTTATTAAAAACCCCCAAATAAGTGCAAGTCAATAGTTAGGAGCGGAGGGCTTACAGCATGGAACAGGCAGGCTGCCAGCAGTTTCAGTTCATCTGCTTATTGATCTTCCTTCAATCTTATGAGGGCCTGGTCTTACCACAGGTCTGATGTCTGAGCGTGAATAGTCCCACCTCAATTTTTTTTTTTTTTTTTTTTTTTACAATTGTTGCCTTGTGGAGCTCTAGGCTATGCCTTGAAGTGGTAAGAAATAATTTAGCTAATTGCATCGCGAAGCAAGCCCACAACTTTTGATCACCTGCATAAAACTCATTAGTCTTACAATTGTTGCCTTGTGGAGCTCTAGGCTATGCCTTGAAGTGGTAAGAAATAATTTAGCTAATTGCATCGCGAAGCAAGCCCACAACTTTTGATCACCTGCATAAAACTCATTAGTCTGAAGATAAATTGTGTAGTACAAAGTGTGTACCAGTGGGTGCGATGGGTGGGCTCCCCCTATTTTCCTATGCAGGAGAAAGTAACCCAGCCTGATACGTCCTGTCTGAAAATGTTTGCCAGTTACATAACAGAGTGTGGAGCCTAAATAGTACGGATCAAGTGAGAACACAGGACCACATTGATGGATCATACCGGCGCTTTACAGACAGGAGTCTTGGGACAGCAGCTCCGTACAAGTGCCTTTCCATGGTCTGGGTCTATCTTTGTTGCGCTTCACTGCGGACTTTCACAGGCCATTGTAAACGGAATCCTGTGTAGCAATCATGATTTACTTCAATGGGCTCCACTCATTAAGCTGTTTAAACTTAGATTTAAAGAAGGATATCTATTTTGTTCCTTTATACAACTTTGGGGGAAAAGTAAAACATTTAAAATGAATTTCTTGGCAGAGAACAATTCAAGTTCTTTATAAAGGACTTGATCATTCTAATATGAATGATCACATATTAGAAGACTCAGGGTTTTAAAACTATTAAAAGCAGCTAAGGAAAGACCAAATGTCATTCATGGAAGCTTGTCATTCAATGTCCTCATGGAAGCTTGATAGTGCATGAAAGAAAGATACAAAGCAGTGGTTTTGTCTCCTCTCAAGGCATGCCATTGGAGGGCATATACTTGAAGGTGCTGATTCCCAGATTGCTAAGTGAGTGTAGCTTCAGATTCAGGGTGTGTGTGAGTGCGTGGTTCCCAGGCCACATGCTGTCTTTGAACTCTATTCTTCAAGGCTATCACCTTATACCCTGCCAACCTCATCTCTGCAGGACATAATTAAATAACGTTGTGCATGTTGGTAATGGCCTTGTTGGAGGCATTTAGGAATGACTTGAAGGAAACTTAGAACATTCATGAATTTCTCAGGTGCATGTTTTAATCAAAATCAGAAAGTCTCAACATGTTGAACTCAATAGACAACTGGATACTGGGCAATATGCCCAGGATGATATCCGAGTTTGCATATTAAGAAGTAAGGGGGAAATTCCCTAAAGTCTCCAAAAGTGTTTGGATTGTGTATATGCTTGGGGAAACACAGGGCAATTAAGACATTTTCATGAAAAACAAAGCAGAGAAATAATTTTCTTCCTATGGCAGATGATGTCATGAAATTCAGAACTTTACAACTGATTAACATTTTCTTTTTGCTTTAGTCACTGAGAGATTTACACTAAACCCGATATTCATTTAAAATTTTGGTATGTTAATTGCCATCGTTCTGGTGTATGATTTTTTAGGTTTTTATTCATATTTCACACTCATTGCATGGTGCTTTAAAAAAAATTAACAGACTTTACAAATATTTTGCTTATTTTAATGTAGCTGGTATACACAATTACCATTTAAAATTCATCCCCAGGCCCAAAATACAAAGAAAACCAAAAGATAGCAGTGTTCAGTTGCAGTTGCTTCTGTATATCACCTCCTTTATTTAGTATCTGGGATCCCTGATAAGATTTCTAAAACTTGTAAAATGCATGGTCTTTTCCGTAAGGCCACCTTTGGAGCTAATTATTATTATTATCTCTGACTTATCCTCCTCACTTCCAGCCTGATTTTTCTTCTCTTTTTGTTCAGACTATCAGATGGTAAAAGTACGATCAAGTTAAGGAAATACCTTTTCTTCTCTTATAGTCCTCTGAAAACTTTTGTCTCCCACTGCGATGGTCAGAATAGGTCTCTCCAAATTTCATGTTGAAATCCTAATTCCCAAAGTGATGGTATTTTGAAGTGGGCCTTGGAGAGGTGATTAGGTCATCTGGGTGGGGCCTTCATGAATGGGATTAGTGCCCTTATATAACAGGCTCCAGAAAATCCCTATCCCCTTCCATCATGTGAGGACACAAGAAATCTGCAACCAGAAATAGAGCCCTCATCCAAGTGTGCTGGCTGGCATCCTGGTCTCAGACTCCCAGCCTCCAGAACTATGAAAAATAAATGTTTGTTTATAAGTAATCCAGTCTGTAGTATGTTGCTGTAGTTCCTGAATGGGCTGAGGCACCCACAAAAAGTCCAGTGGTAAAGCAGTCACTGGTTGGAACTTCAGGACTAACAGAAAAGTCATTGGGTGCACTATTGTCCATCAATCTCACCCTAGACAAGCATGAAAATGCCCAGCTCTAGAAAAGATAGCCTTCTTCCACAGTGTCCACATAAACTTAATAAAAAGGAGAGGGCAATATGAAAAAGGCTGGAGTTGGATCATAAGAACTCTGTAAGAGGAAAACCAATTACAATGAATAATGAGCTCTGAGATTCAAAATACCAGATGTTTTAAAGGGAGACTCTCAGAGAATGGGGACCTGCTTCAATTCAGCATTGAAAATCACATTATAAAAGAGCTATTTTTAAAAGTTAAAAAAAAGATTAAGGAAAGGACAAGAAATTAAGAGAATGATAAACTCAATCACATCTCCTTTCTTCATTGCCAGTTCCTTTGGAGTAAGCATTATCGGAAATCCATTGACCTTCAAGGAGAAACCTGAGTGAGTTCCTTTGAATCCACTGATGTTGATAGTCTGATTCTTTGTTTCTTGACATATTTGTAATCTTCTCTGTGAAGAGACTCTCACAGCTGTCCTGTGAATTGAGTCTGAGGTTAAGGTATTTTCCTTTTTCACCCACTCATTCATTTCTCATTTGAATGTCTGCTTCCTGGTTAGATGTGGCCGGAGCTTCTCCCCATCGAATTCTCACAGT
>NW_005356674.1:9340094-9346455 GCF_000412655.1 Myotis brandtii
CCCCCAAGACAGAATCCTGCACAGGAGTTGACATTGTCTCTCTTCCTTACCACACCACTCCCAAAACCATGTCTTTTCCTATAAAGAGTCTTGAGTCATTTTAGGAACTAGCTAGGAATAGGAATTATAGAACAACGTGTGGAGGGTTGCATTCAGTTAGCATGGCCTAGAGATTAGTGTACTTTAAAAGTACACTAGGTTTAAATTCCAGGTCTGCTACTTGCTAAAGTTTGACCTTATGCAAGTCGCTTCACCTCTCTAAACCTTAGTTTCCTAATCTTCCAATAAGGGTGACCTCTTCACAAAGCTGTGGGGAGGAGTAATAGAGTGCTTTGCATGTGGTAAGTCCTAAATGCACTTTTGCTGCTATTGTGATCATTGATCCTAGGGAGTAAGGAAGGAATATAAGACCTAGTTGTTGTCCTGAAAAAATGTACAGCCTTTAGGTACACAGGCGTGTGCAATACACACATTCACATACTGACTAGGGAGCATTGCAATGCAATGTGCTGGAATAGAAAGGTAAGGAATAGAAAGATATGGAAAGCAATGCGATTTTTTAATCATCCTTTTAGATCTGTGCTTAGATATCACTTCTTCCAAACAATTATCCCTGATCACCCAGTCTCTCCACCTGTCTGGGTAGACTCCTTCTTTTTGCTCATGATAGCACTCACTACACCAGGGGTCCTCAAACTACGGCCCGCGGGCTGTATGCAAATACAAATATTATATTTGTTCCCGTTTTGTTTTTTTACTTCAAAATAAGATATGTGCAGTATGCATAGGAATTTGTTCATAGTTTTTTTTTTTTTAAACTATAGTCTGGCCCTCCAACGGTCTGAGGGACAGTGAACTGGCCCCCTGTTTAAAAAGTTTGAGGACCCCTGCCTACACCTTATTGTAATTGTCTATCTTTTGGTCTCCCCCTTAGACTATTAGCTTCATGTGGGATGGAAATCATATCCAACGTCTGTGTAGAAACCCCACTACTTATTGCAGTTCTTGGCACATAACCACAAGTAGCTGGTGAATTAATAGATGAATGAATGAGTGAGTGAATGAAATGAGCAGCTTTTATTTTCTAACATTCTTTGTGGGATTAAAAGAGATTGACTTGAGTGTTGAAGATGTGTAAAGAATGCTTCAGAAAGAGATATCTCAGGTTGGAGTTGGGAAGGAAGCAGAACTCATTTGTTCCTCTATGCCTTGGAATTCTAGTAAAGAATTGGGTTGGGGACAGAAGAAAATGGGATGCTGGGTTAAGGGTCAACTTGTAGTTCTATCAAGTAAGACTTTGAAAATCAAGGGGAGTTTTCTTTACAAAGAGTCCTTATCTTACTCTAATAATTTGTGTTTGCTTTTGTGTATTGTTAAGATTTTCCATAATAAAAAGTGTTACAAATTCATCCTTTTGCCTAGAGTTCTAGGAAATTGGAGAGGTAATCATTTAGTCAAAAGGAAAATGCATATTTAATTGGTACTGGCAAAGAAAAAAATGTATTAATAGGATGATTTTACATGGAAAGTGGCGTCTGAGTGCTTGATGGTTGAGGAACTTACCTAGTGTATTAAGAGGAAGGTCTTAATATAAGTTTAAATGGTAAAACTTTGAAATCAATGGGAGTTTTCTTTACAGAGAGTCCTTATAGTACTCTAATAATTTGTGTTTGCTTTTGTGAATTGTTAAGATTTTCCACAATAAGAAGTTTTACAAATTCATCCTTTGCCTAGAGTTCTATGAAATTGGAGAGGTAATCATTTAGTCAAGGGGAAAATGCATATTTAATTGGTACTGGCAAAGAAAAAATGTATTAATAGGATGATTTTACATGGAAAGTGGCGTCTGAGTGCTTGATGGTTGAGGAACTTACCTAGTGTATTAAGAGGAAGGTCTTAATATAAGTTTAAATTGTAATAATTTGTTGTTAAGAAAAGGAATAGTAATCTTTGTTATATAATTATTTTTAGTGCTTACCTGTGTGTGTTTTAACAAAATTAGCATATGGCAATATGTACCTTTAACCATGTGAGTTTGTTTTGTAATGATTATTTTTGAACATCTGAAAGTAAGCCAGGAATACTGTTTAAGTGGGTGATTTCTACATAAAAATCACATCAGTCTCAGTTCCTCTAAGAATTTTGTTAAGCTATTGTCTGGTGGTAAAACTAAGATTTTAATAGGTTGTAGCTGACAGAGTGGGAGTTGTACACTTGAACATCTCAAAACTTAAACAAGTTAACCAAATCTATACATAAATCTACAGGCTTGTATTATAGGTAACTTCTATGGTACCTTTTAAATAATCTAGCGTTCACAATTTTTCTTTTTTACATGGTTACAATAATTTACAACCATCACAGTTTTGTGGAGCCCAATGTATCACTAAGGCTTGCATGCTCTTTATGTTCCAGCCAAAACATGTTTGTGGAAATGAAGATTCTCTTTCAAGACAGGTGATGAAATCCAGTTCCAGTGGTTTCCTTGAAGCCAATATAGTTTCTTCTGGCCATTTTGGTTGGAGCCCAAATGTATTTGACTCATAGTTTGCTCTCTCATTCTGGTGATTTTCCTCATTTTTCATAATTTACCTACTGCTGTCAAGAACAATCATCATCTTCTCAAGAGACTAGTAAATACTCCTTTTAGCCAATAGATTTATAAAATACAGAATCCAATGATTCAGTTTACTTGGGCAGAGTAATCAAATGCTTCCTGCATACAGGGTATAGTCAAAGAATTTAGCAAGGATGCAAAGAGAACAATTCTTGATCTGAAGGAACTTGTGGTCAAATTATGGACAAGGAGGAAAAACATACACAGATAAAATTATTCTTTTCTGCTCCTAAGTCTATACGAGACAAAACCCCTATACTAAACTCCTATTGAAGGAACATGTGATTGCACCCAAAACCAACTGTGAAAGGGTTTATCTACACTAATAAAAGAGAAACATGGTAATTAGCGTACGACCGCTACCCTTTTCATTGGCTAATCAGTGAGTATATGCAAATTAACTGTCAGCCAAGATGGCGGCCGGCAGCCAGGCACTGAAGCAAACAGGGAGGCTTGCTTGCTGCAGACTCCAACGTTCCCCGCCTCACTTGCCAGCCTCTCAGTTGCAACTCTAAGCAACTATATACTATGTTGCAAATAAGAAGCTAAACAAAACCCCAGAAAAGGGCTTCCATGCAGCCGGGCTCGGACCGCAACATTGTATCGATGTTTTCAGCAGCGAGGCCTCAGAGCTAAAGCTGCCCCAGAATAAAAAAAAAAAAAGAAAAGAAAACAAGGAGCGGTTGGAAGCTTTAGTCACTCTCATTTTGACTTGGGGTTGTCATATAAAGATTCTAGTTGACAGAAAAAATTGCAGTTGCTGCTGTATCAAGGGGACTAAAATTCCAAGCTTGTTATTATTATTATTACTATTTTTGGCAATGTTGGAGGAGGTCATTGAGAGGACATGACTGCCAATTGACTCAGGGGCTCCTCCTTTCCCATCCTTATAAAGTATGTTCCTCCCACCATTCCCACAGTGGAAGCCATTTTCAAGGATGTGGCCTTCAGAGCGTAAGGTGCAGTTGAGACTGAACCCAGGTAAGGCTTCTATATAAACTTTTAAGACTCTAGTGGCAGGTGTGGAGATCCTTTTGTCTTGTGACCACTCAAGATGAGCCTTATAAAAAAAGAAAAGATGAGTTCTGTTAAACCTGCCAGCTACCAATCTGGAATGGTCTGCCTCATTTCCCTTCATATACAGAGGCCAGTGTGTGAACCAAAATTGATGAGCCAGTCAGGAGACCAAAGAAATTGGCCTTGGAAAAGAGGCACCCACAGTGGAAATCCCAAGTTGTGGGGAGGGATGGCACACAGAGATGTTAGATGATTGTTTCTTCTAGATGCTTGTGGAGCTGTGTGAGTAAAGGGACACCCCCCCACCCCCAAACACTAATGTGCTTGTTTGTGAAACTGTGCATTGTGCTCTGTGGCAAAGAAGGTAAAAGAATGGCTGCCATATGGGGGGCTGACGTCTACTGTGGGCAGAGCTTGGGGCCACTGATGCCAAACTGGAGTCTAACGTTCTAGTTAGAAAGTTGAAAGAGCTTGGGTTAGAGAAGGACATGCAATTATCCACCGTTCTGCTAGCTTTGGGCCTAGCAGACAAGGTGGGAGAGCAGGAAGCTGTGAAAACACACTATACCTGGAATGGAACACGTACCGTTTTAAGAAAGGAGAAGGTGGGAGTCCTAGCTTGGCATACCCCATCCTGGTCCATGTCCTCACACCTGTCAGTGCTGTCTCTCCTAGCCAAGCATGTATGGTATGCACAAACAGGTCAAGTTCCTAAAGCTGCCAACCTCTCTCTTTTCTTTTTTGTCTCCGTGTTCTCCATGTATGGGGGGACCAGCAAAATGTACTTTGAATTTTAGCTTCTTTTCATCTTGTTTTGCTTAAAATCTACCTTTGTTGGAAATAATATGCTACTTTTGACGTCTACTGTGGGCAGCTTGGCAGGCCACTGATGCCAAACTGGAGTCTAACGTTCTAGTTAGAAAGTTGAAAGAGCTTGGGTTAGAGAAGGACATGCAATTATCCACCGCTCTGCTAGCTTTGGGGCTAGCAGACAAGGTGGGAGAGCAGGAAGCTGTTAAAACACCCTATACCTGGAATGAAACATGTACCGTTTTAAGAAAGGAGAAGGTGGGAGTCCTAGCTTGGCATACCCCATCCTGGTCCATGTCCTCACACCTGTCAGTGCTGTCTCTCCTAGCCAAGCATGTATGGTATGCACAAACAGGTCAAGTTCCTAAAGCTGCCAACCTCTCTCTTTTCTTTTTTGTCTCCGTGTTCTCCATGTATGGGGGGACCAGCAAAATGTACTTTGAATTTTAGCTTCTTTTCATCTTGTTTTGCTTAAAATCTACCTTTGTTGGAAATAATATGCTACTTTTCAGAACTCAGTACGGTGTGGGTTACAGCTCTGTTGACTTCCAGATAAACTATTTAGAAAACAAAGCAAATAGTAAAAAGTTATATATCTAAATAGAAATGTATTTCTAAAATTAATCTATATCTATATACATGAATTGTATATTCATGCATTCATATTTGATATAAAACTCGTAACAATGGGCATTTTAAACTATAGAATTGACCTTTGTATGCAGATTTCCAATGAAGTACAGAAAGTTTTTGAAAAAAATATTCCCTCTGGATTCTTAATTTTTAACTATAACAATAATACTATGCTCAATATGGAAGAAAGCAAAACTCTTCCATTGACTATTAAAGGTTAGCAATCACACCAAATAATGGTAGTATAGAAGACTGATTTATTGGCATGACCTCATTGTGACCAAGTATAATTCCCCATCCCTGGACTTTTCACTTGATCATGTAAGTGGTTTTAGCCAAAGGGATGTTAGTACACATGATACAAGCAGAGGCATTGTGTGTGCTTGCGTGATTGGGTTTGCCTTTATGCACTTGGATGAGCCTCAGGAAGGACAATATACCTCATGGGGCATTGCCGCTTCAGACTGAGTCCCAGGATGAGAAATGAGGAGCTGACCACACGTTCCTGGCAACCACTGATCCAAGGAGGATAAGAGACACATGGAGTAGATCTGAGCCTAACCTGCAGCCTGGAGCCTATACTCCAACCTAGCTCAGCCACATAGCAGCCAACCTGGTCAGATGAGTGTGAGAATAAATGTTTGTTGCTTCAAGCTAATAAATTCTAGGGTGGTTTGTTATTCAGTATTATCTATATATATAAAACCCTAATATGTAAATAGACCGAACAACAGAACAGCCGAACAACTGAACAACCCCTCGCTATGACGTGCGCTGACCACCAGGGGGGTGTGCAGAACATGCTGGGCTTAGGCTACAACAGGATGGTGGAGCAGGTGAGCGGGGGCACCAGATGAAGGCGGGGCGCTGGTCCCTGTCATTGGGGTGAGCCTCTAGTGGTTCTCTACCTCCCCCTGCTCCTGAGGGGCGATTGAGGCCAGTAGCCAACTCTTGCACCCACTGCCAGCGCCGGCCCCAATTGCCCCATGCTGTCAGCGTGTGGGAGCAGCGGTGGCTGGAACAGGGCTGCCGGTAGACAGGAGACTGGGGGGGTGGGGGCTGGTAGGGTCGGGCCGCTGCGGGCAGTGCCAGGTAGGGGTATGGAGGATAGGCAGAGACCCACCCCTGTGCCCACTGCAGCCTGACCGCCCACAGTTCCTTCCAAGGGGCACAAATTTGTGCACTGGGCCCCTAGTTGTGTCAGTAACTGACTCATACAGGTAATCTCTAGAGATTTTTTCCTAACTCCATGCAGACATATGTAACTATGAAAATGTCTAAAAA
>NW_005356674.1:9346619-9374006 GCF_000412655.1 Myotis brandtii
CATAAGCTTTCTAATTTTCCAAGTAGGAAAAAAAAATTTCCTATCACAAAGAATGCAAGCGCGAGTAGCGGTTAGTTCCAAACTGCCTGCTGCTTTTCAGCTAGGATTGTGTGCAGTTTATGTCAAAACACTTCAGCAAAGAAATACAAATACAGACTAATGTTTGACTTCTTTTGTTGTGTTGAACTGGAGCCAGCGAAAGTATTTATATATAAATCCACTTGTGAAATGCATAACCCTCTCAATGTGACTTATATGTTTAAGGCTTAAAGAGAATTCAGGTTGATTGACAGAAGCTACTGCTCTTACAATGTCAAAATGTATGACTCTGCTTATGTGGAAACTTTAACATTCATTCTTTTCACCGAGGGATGTTTACTTCTCATTAAGTGCTACTGCATTAGCAATGAACATTTATTTGCCCTACTATGTGTTTTGTGACACATAAGCCTTCAGCACACCGGTCCTCATTCTTTTCTTTAAAACATTGAGGGAAACAAATACCCCCACCCCCACAAACTCCAAGAGTATGCTTAAAATACCTACTTAGACATGCCTGAGGGCAAAATTGATGGCTTTATGTTTTAAACACTTGAACGTAATGTAGGTATGAGAGAGAGAGAGAGCTCTATCATATGGAGTCAGGATATTTTCCCTTCTTTCCAACAATAATACTCTACAAAACCCTGTTTTCTTCTCCTTAATTCTACAAGGAGCTCAAACATGCTTTTTGAATCTATGATTTGGAGCTCCTGTGAATGCAACTAATATAAAAGAGCCCTGGTACATCAGATGTCTTAGAGACCATGTAGGAATGCCATGTCTCCATTTTTCAAAAGCTGCATCCTCCTATTTGGTTGAACTCTAGTACCTTGTTTAAATTTTTATTGCATTCCCACATAGTGTTATGCATAAGTATATAAGATGCCACAACGGATTAGGCCAGTGGTCCATCTTGCCTGCCTCGGAGGGATGTGTTGTAGGGAGCTAAGGTTGTCTTGATGGAACTCTGAAAACATTAGGGATCAACTGCATGCGTTTCCTACACCCCTTTAATATTCTATGATAGGACCAGCATCTGAGAATTTCCCCAAACCTTTTAAAACTTATTTATAGTTTCACCCTTTGTTATTCTTTGGGACAATATCACTGCACAATTTGTATCAAAAGATCACTTCAAGCTTTAAGAATTGGTTCCTGAAGCCTACCAGTGTTTTGAGAGTTTATGAATAAGTCCCTGTTTACAAGTCTCGTATCTTCACCATTTTCTAGATTTTAATTATGCAATTGTTAATGTAATTTTTCCTCAAAAATGGTTCCAATTGATCCCCAAATCCTGGTATTCATGTCCTTGTGTAATTCCTTCTTCTTATGCCTGGGCTGAACCTGACAGCTTGCTTTTAATGAAGAGAATATGGCAACAGTAATGAAACAGCAACTTGCAGGTTAGGTTATAAAAGACTGTGACTTCCTTCTTGCTTGCACTCGCCCTCTCTGGCTCTTTCCGTGCACTTGCTCAGAGGAAGCAAACCATCCTGTTCTGAGTGGCTCTATGGAGGGTCCAATACAAAGACCTGAGGGTGGCTTCTGGCCAACAGCCAGCAAGAAACTAAGGACCTCAGTCCAACAGCCTTGAGAACTGGATCTGCCAACAGTCTTGTGGGAGCTTGGAAGCTGATTCTTCCCAGCTGAACTGACTTGGTTTTCATAAAAAGGGGGTTCTGGGTGAACAGAACCAGGCAACAGACTCAGCTGACATATCGATGATGGCTTTGCGGGACATTCTAAAGGGAAGTTAGGGATTATTGGGGACCATTTTAGAAGCAGCCTACCACATAACTAAACAGGAACTATGAAGGTCCTTGTCTTAATTTATTTTGGTCATACATTTGAGATTATCTTGTTATAAGATCCTAATAGTTTTCATATTGGTCTTCCAAAATGTCTTTATTTTGGAAATCTTAAACTATGTTTCCCCTTTCAGATTATTTACTTGACTTAAACCTTTTTTTTTAAGCCTGGCTCTAGCAGATTTTGATATGGTGTGTGTATTACTTAATATTTTTGTGTAACAGACCACCTTAAAACTTAGTGGCTTAAAACAATAACTATTTATTTAGCTCCTGATTCTGTGGGTTGGCAGTTTAGGCTAGGTTCATCTGGGTAGTTCTAATCTCAGCTGTACTTCTTCATGCATCTGCTCTCAACAGCAGGTCACCTAGCAGGCTTTGCTGGTCTTGGATAGACTCTGACATTTCTGGGGCCTCAGCTGGAATTAACTAACTGACTCAATTGGGTTCCATATGATGATCCAGCAAACTATCCCAGGCTTGTTCACATGGCACTGTCAGGGTCCCAAGAAAATAAACAGAAGCAAGGCCTCTTGAGTTGTTGGCTTAGAACTGAAACATCTGTCACTCCCACAATATTCTATTGGCCAAAGCAAATCACAAGGTCAGCTCATAGGGGGTGGTGGTGGTGGGGAACAGATTCTATCTTTTTCTGAGAGGAAATGCAAAGTTAATTGCAAAGAGCATGGATACAAGGGGAATGAATAATTGTGGCTATTTTTGCATTCTACCCTAGTGGACATGACTTAACATAGAGTCTCCTTCCTCCACAACTCAGAATGTTGTTATACTAAGTGGTACCAATTGTTACCCGTGTTGGATTCTCATTATAATTTTGCAACTCACCATCATTGCGACTCTGTGCCTCAGTTTACTTATCTGTAGAGTGAGGCTGTTAATAGGCCCTAACTCACAGGGTCAATGTTAAGACTTAATGAATCACTACACATAATGACCCTAGGGGAACAAAAATTGTTAACTGTTATTATCAAGATTATGCTGTTTGTAATAATTATTTGCTTTTGTGTTTATTTCTCTGATAGACCTAGACTCATTGAGAGAGGGACCTTCATACATTTAATCTTTCATCAAAAATGATTAAGCATCATTATATGCCAGGAGCTAGGAACTGGGAAATAACTGGCCCCAGTGAGACATAAACTATCCCCGTATTATTTTCATATAAACACAGTGTGTTTATATTTCCATATCTTACTTCCCTAAACTCCTCCCTTGATCTTTTTTTGTTTGTTTTTTTTTATTTTTATTTTTTTTATGATTTGCTGTTGTTTAAATCTTTGGAATATTTTCCAACATCCTTGGTGATCTCAACTATATCCACTGGTTATTCTGTGTGTACCTTTTTTGTTACTCCAGCCTCACATTACAGTCGATTGATTAAGAAGGCTGTGACTTTTGTTTTTGTGTTTTTCAAGGACTCTGTTTATTCCCTTTGTTTCTGAGTTTGTGGTAAAAAATGCATTTAGAGGAGGCATGTGTTCGGTTAGCCAATGGGTGGCATCATTCACCTGTTCCTTCTCTGGGGAAGTGGACATAGGGAGTACGCAGGGTTGCTGGATGCATTATTTCTGTCACTTTCCGCCAATAGCAGAGCAGCTGAGTGCCTCAGTTTTCTCATTTGCTAGTTGGGAATATTGCTAATTGCCCTACTATCTATAGGATTATAGTGAAAAGCAAATTTAAAAATGGAAACAAAAGAATTTAGAAAATGTCTTAATAATATCTGTAACGGGAATGGTGTGATATTTATTAAGGAGCAAGAATAGCTAGACCAGTGGAGGATAGAAATGGGCAAAGACCCAATAAATTCACCAAAAGGAACTTGTATTGGTCTAAGGATTTTTGAAAAATAAGGATAAAGTTTTACTTAATGTAATGGCTTCATTCCTTTTGCATCTTTCCCAACCTTTATTTTCCTCTACTTCTTGAATCTAAATCAAAGCTGAACATGAAAGCTTCTATATGATGTAAAATCACTGTTGTAGTAAACATAAAATGTTGCCTGTACTTCATTTTCGTAAGTACAATGTGCTCTGCTTCCCTTTCATTTTACTCTATTAGGTATGCAGCCTATTTGCCAGGGTGAGTTATCTTAGACTCTGGTTATATACCTAGTCTATTTTGTAAACAGAATTTCCATTAAAAATGAATTACTTTTCCTTAGAGCTTATTGATGGAGCTGACACATCCCTAAATTTCCTTTCTGAGCCGAGATTTGTCACCTTGATCAAAAGTTGGCAAAATGCAGTTTGTGATCATTCAAAAGGCAAAGTGGGGCGTGCCCTATGGAAGATTTTCTTAGTGGCGCACTCACCCTTGATTTTTATCTTTAAAGCAATTAACCAGCAGGAAACAAAGAAGTAGCAACTGCGTACTACGATTCCTCATATAGTCTTGGCATTCACCAGAAACACTTTTCTTCATTTAGAAAGAAGTGTTCCGCTGACAGACAGTCTGGAACAAAGTGTGCGTACACACATACAATGAGTCAAGAGTTGGATTGCAAAAACATGAGACCCCAAACAGTAAGCTAAAAATGTGATATCGAACGCTTGGCAGGAAGACTATATTGTAAGCCTTCTGAAATCCTGCCCGTAACAGTCAGGCGTTGCTGCAGTTAGTAATTACTCCCCAATATCTCTAGAAAAAGAGGGAAGAGGAAAACATTGGTTTGGTGAGATCATCTGCCTACATTTTAGAATTTTATCAATAAAAAGTTGTTAAAAAGGTTTCCCCCCCTGGTTATAAAAGTAATAAGTGCTCAAAGTAAAAAGAAAACGATCAGAAAGTATAGAAAATTAGCTGAGAGAGTAGAATTGGGAAGAATTTAGGATGGTATCCCAACCAATTTATTTTTGAGTGTAGGTACAGATTGTTTGTGCTTCAAAGTATTTGATGATTTGGGGCTTCAGAGAGTCATCAGTGGGTCAAGTATTCACCCCATTGTTCTGAACTAATTAGCCTTTGCAATATCCTAAGCTTCAGTTTCCATGACATTTCCCACACAAACCACCTCCCCTCAGTTTCTCAAAATGAATGACATTAAGAGAGAGAAGGCATATGGATAGGTATGGAATAAAAGCAAATGTTCTGAGATGAGTTTCGAAGGTTTGTTTTCACAGAAACAAGGGAGGTCAAGATCGGTAAGGCTTGGGTTGAACATTTGGATTTGCAAAAGAAGAAGAAAACCTTTATTTATTTTTTAAATGTTGAACATCAGTAAGTGATGAGTAGTTTTTGGAAACAGAATAAAGCTGTGCTAAGTTGAGAGCATGGTCTATAAAATAGAGCCGCATGGGAAACAAGGGAAGAAAACCATCTTCCTAACTGTGTTCCTCATAAAAAGGGAAGTGAGTAAACAATAATGATTATTCACTGATGGGTGAGAAATGATAATGGCTGAATCCACCATTAGGTGCTCAGCTAGAGAGCTGCACACCGTGCCATCCCTGGCCGGGGGAAGTGCAAGCCACAAATAATGGGGGTGGGAGAACACTGATAATTAGTGGGAAAGACACTCACAGCCCATGGGCTGCCCGTCACCCCCACCAGGTGAGGCTTGGGAGGGAGAAGGCTAGAGACATCACTGCTGAAACAGCCTCACAGAAGAGGAAGGGGCCATGGCACTAAAAGTAACCCTTTACTTTCTGCTTGGGCCCCTTTTCGGACTTTGGAGAAGATGATTTTACATCTTTTCACCTGCACACATTTTCGTTTGTGTGTTACAAAGTTCCACAAAGTGTTTTGATCTCTGCTGTGTGTGTTAGTATCAGCAGAGGGTTTATTCATACAGCAACGAGGAGGGAGGAAGAAATTTTCCTTCACCCTCAAGGTTGTTTAGGCTGGTCTAGTAATCAAATAGATTAGCAAGAGAAAATGACCCAATTTAATGACATATAGCTCGGCTGGTGTAGCTCAGTGGTTGAGCATTGACCTAGGAACCTGGAGGTCATAGCTTGATTCCCTGCCAGGGCACAGGCCTGGGTTGCGGGCCCGATCCCCAGTGTGGGTCGTGCAGGAGGCCGCTGATCAGTGATTCTCTCTCATCATTGATGTATCTACCACTCCCTTCCCCTCTGAAATCAATAAAAATATATTTTAAAAAATTTAATGACATACATATGTATGGGGACCCCACATACATGGGGGAGTTCAGAGGCAGGAAGGGAAAAATGAGAGATATATGAGTCATATATATGTATGGGGACCCCACATACATGGGAAAGTTCAGAGGCAGGAAGGGAAAAATGAGAGATATATGACATTCTGAGCTGGGGATGAGGGAAGGTGGCTTGGGGCTTCAGAAGGTAATTGCAGGGAGAGCGCATATTCAGTAATTAGTAGTTTGCCCTGCCATGCCAGTAGGTAAAAGGCTGTTTCTGATGATAACGCTTATCATGGGCCAGACCCCTAATTTAAATTCTTCTAGATAGTTAAGGGTGGGGGCAGAAGTTTCTCTTGAGCCCGCAGGGTCTTGGTTGCCTTTAGGTCAAGATAATCTGCATACCATGGAGGCCCATCTTGGGGGGATGCTCATTCCGAACCCCTCCACAAGTGCACTACTACTGGTATTAGGGAGCAATCACTATGCACCATTCTAATGCTTCATAGAGGTTATTTCATTTAATCCTAATACAATGCTGGGAGGTCGACACTATCATTATCCATTTTATTGATGAGGAGACTGAAACTTGAGGAGGCCCCCTGAATTGCTCAGTGTCATTGGAAATAGGTGTCAAATCCATGAAGGGGAACCTCAGCCCCTTGATTTCAGGCCCTGAGCTGTTACTGCCTGCCTGGGAAGTCATGAACGTTTACTGTGTGTTTCCTGCACTCTGCTGACAGTACTAAGTATTATATGTGTATCACCTCGTTTACTGATTGATACGAATCTGATGAGGCAGGTCCAAGTATGATGCCCATGTTACAGATGAGCTACTGAGGCCAATACAATTTCAGTAACTTCACCTAAGCTTCCTTGCTTAAGTGAGGTCCGATGAAACCCCAAATCAGCACCCTAATGCTTATTCTATATTGTTCACTTATACTCTTTTCATGTTGAAAATCTTTTGAAACAGATAAACTTTTCCTTTCTGTTTATTTTTTTCTTAAAAAATCAACAACCATGACTGTATCTTACCATCTATTTTCTCTTTTAAAAATAGTCCCCTTTTGGCTATAGAAGGAAAGACCTCATTGGGTGACAGGATTATTAAAAACCCTCATTCTTGAGGAGATGGGGACCCCTGAATACTCTGGTGCTTCCCTTGTGAGCACAAACCAGAAGCATACTAAATTTTCCTATGTGGTACTTGACAGTGACCACTACTTAATGCATGTTAGGCACGTTAGAGCCCCCACAGTGCCTCTAAATTGTGTAGGAGTACTCCTTGGGGAGACATGTCTTTCTGACCCCAGCTTGCAATCAATTAACACCATGAAGCATAGGAATTTATCGCCCTTCCTTTCATTTTTTCAGCAAGGAAGAATCTGGAAGATTTTGTAATGGAGTAAAGGGATTCTAATTGATCTGTTGGTTCACACATCTCTCCTTGACCGATGTTGTAAGGTCATCAGTGAGTGATGCTATTTCAAAAATCCCTCAATAATCCTCCAAATGAATGCAGTGTGCTTTTTTTTTTTTAAACAAACTTCCAGTGCCTAACTTTTTAATTCTTGCCATAACACCAGCTGGCTCGTAATTAACCGCTGGCATCATCAATATCTCGTCAAAGTTAATGAGTTTTTAACATAATTTTTAACTGCTCTGAAGAGGTTACAGTATTAAAAGAACAAGAATAATGTATATATTTATTCACAGATAAACAGAGGGATGAAAGATAGGGATCCAGCTCTAAGCTTCTGGGCAAGGAATTTGAGACAACTACCTGGCCTTGCTAGTGAATTCAGTGGTCAAGGTTGAAGGAATTTACTGTCCTAGGTGGTCTCACACCCCATTTGGACTTGCTAAGAACTAACATTTATTTACCTTTATTTAAAATTGCTTAGGCTGAACATAAATTCATACACAAAGGGATAAATGCTTAGGATGTTGACTCCCCCACCTCTCCTCTTCTTTCTTTGGCCCTCAGACTCAGAGAATTCACTTAATTACAGTTCTCATCGCTTGGCAATACTATTATTATTGGTAGATAGCAAGGTCCTTATCTTTCTTCCTTTATATACTCCCCTCCTCTCTCCAACTCTCCCCTCCACCCTCCTGCCTTTCCCCCTGCCCTCCCTACCTCCCTTCCTTTTTACCCCCATCACCCCCTCTCATTTTCCTCACCTACCTTTAATCAACTATATTTAAATGATTAGTGTAATCATTTTATTTGTATATGCTCTTATAAAATGTGTGTTTCAACAAGTTGTTCCCTAAAGCATTTTCCAGTCTGGCATTGAACTGGATATAAAGGGTGGACTGGGCACTTTGTTAAAGAGAAAAATGACTGGAATCCAACCCCTCATAGATTTTGATTTGGTTGGTTCGAGTGGACTCTAAGATTCTGAATTTTTCATAGTTCTCAGATGATTCTGATGGGCATCCATGTTTGGTAACCACTATTCATTGTACTAAAAGATGATTTATAGTTTTTATGATATTCCCTCTCCTCCTCCATTGGAAAGAATGCCCTGAAGAAAGATAATATAAGATTAGAAGATTATGAATCAACATTGGTAACTACAGATACAGGTTCATCATAAATATATTGTACATTTTTTTTATCTCTAATGCCTAGGTCAAAGATATGCTGGATACCCTCTGAATGCCATTTAAAAGCAAACTTATATTAAAGTGGTTCAGGACAAGTCCATAGTACTCAATTTATTCTTTTTTTCGAAGTTCAGTAAACAAAGCAGGGCAATTATAATTGTGGTGATGAATTCTAGATGGCTAGCAAATCGAAGTCTATATCAGTTGTGAGATGAAAATTCTCTGCTCTCAACCAAAATAGCGCAGTGCATAACATTTTAACTGCTACTTGGAAGGAATTTACCGAAATGGATTTCATCGATGACAAATCAACCAAGGGACTGTTGTGTCTTTCAGGAGCAAATGGGCAACAGGAAAGATAGATAGATGGTCATGTGGAAAGGTATAATTATCTCTTCTAGCTATCCTAAAACTTTAATAAATAAGCACTTAAATGTCATTTAGAGAAATGTGGATCAATTGCTCGGCCACTCATTCACCTGATCTATCATATTTTATAGGGGCGTATTAAAGACGTTGTTATGCAACAGAATTATATATCATGGTAGAATTAAAGGCAGCTAGGCTTCCAGGGACTGCAAGAATGAACTAAGCATCTGAACCTCATGTCATGATGGATGATGGTTATGCTGAGATATATTCTAGTTGTCCTAAAAGGATTCATGAATTTGCCTTCAAATGCCATTGATGTATTTCTTGTTTCTCACATCCACAATTTAAGCTATGAAAGTTTAAAAAGAAGGACTTTATGAGCACCTTTGATTCACTGAAAGACTGAAATGCTTTTTGTCTTCTCATGGTTAAGTCATGTGATGGCTTCATTTCATAAACCTTTCTTTCCAGTTGTTCTATTGCCTCCTCATATTTTTCCCACAGCTTGGTGAGATTCCTGCGTGTGGTGGGTTTCATGGAAATGGAAAGTGCTCAGAGAGGTAAATGCAAACAAAACTTTTTTTTTTAAAAATTGATTTGTTAGGAACTTTTAAGACAATAGAGATATACTGATTAATCCAGTAAAAAGAGCAAATGTCTTTTCAAGAACCTTTACAGGGCATTTTGTTCGTTACTTTGTGTCCAATGATGTTGCGGTAGGTGATGTATACACCACCGGTACCTAAGGCTTCTATAGTGTTTATTATTTACAAATTGTGAGCCAGTTGTGAACCATTATCAGCAATACTTGACATTTCTTTAATGTTTTCATTAGTGATTTTTACATTTGAGCCTCACTATAATCAGTGAAGCATATTTTAAATTTCCCCAACACCAGTAGCCTGACCAATAAAATATTTTCATTTCACACTGATCCTTCTTTGTATTTTATTTAGGAATTGAGAGCAAGAGTTGGCAAACTTTCTGTAAAGGACTACACAGTAAATATAAGCTTTTCAGCCGGAGGGCCTCAGTCCTGTCGGACTACTCAACCTCTGCTATTAGAGTGTGAAAGCAGCTATGATAAATACTTAGGATGAATGGGTGTGTCTGTTTTAACAAAACTTTATTTGCAAAACCAGGATGGCCAGATTTGGCCAATGGGCTGTAGTTTGTTGATACCAGGTCTAGATGAATGAATCTCATAAAGAGAGAAATGAAAGAGAGAATGTACTAGTATGTGACTTGGACATGCTTTAGCATTCAAACTCCTCACATACCTCACTTGTGTTGTCTTATTGAAACTCCTTACACATTTTTACTGTTAGATTTCCTGAAAGGATTACATTGCCCACCACATCATGAAACTCCTGTCACATTTAAAATTTCTTCCATTTCCCCACAGTAGTTGTTAATACTTTTGTGGGCTCCCTGCTTTCTTCTTACCTCACACCCTTTTGCTGAAGTCTTTCTTGGACCCTCTGCTGTTTGAGGGTCCTTCCACCAAGTGTCTTTCTGTCTCTTTTCTTATAAGGAGTGATTGAGCTCTCCATCAGCTTCTTCATTTGCATCCCCACCCATCATCTTCTCTTAGCATAAAGGCAATCTTGGGGAGGGGTAATTGTTAAGGTCAATGTTTTTCCTGCTAAATATATGTAAAGTGCTTACCCTAGTGCTTGCCACAAAATAAAGGTTTAGGCAGTAGGTACCTAGTAAAAACTTTTGGAGACTATAAAGTACTATGCAAATGTGAGCCATTGCCTGTTATCAGGGTTAAGACTTTATAGAAACCTTTGCACAGCACCCAGAACTCAGAAGCCCTGGGTTTAGGACTTGGCTGAGGTGATGGCTTTCAGATCATTCAAGGGCTTCTGAGTATAATTTACACTTCTAGACTGAGCTAGTTTCCCCGCAGAAAAGATTGCCAGCTTTGTGTTAAATGAAACTTGAAAGCATTTTTTTCTTAAGGACTTTATGACTTGAAGAAAAAAATCTTCAAGTTGACAGAGATCTTATTCAATAGGCTCTGCATCATGGAGCTACATGTTTGCATTCACAGTGAATAGAGAGCATCAAGCATGTGT
The DNA here is from genome assembly GCF_000412655.1 of Myotis brandtii. Classification (NCBI taxonomy): domain Eukaryota; kingdom Metazoa; phylum Chordata; class Mammalia; order Chiroptera; family Vespertilionidae; genus Myotis; species Myotis brandtii. The sequence goes on from NW_005356674.1 coordinate 9,357,665, forward strand.
TCAGCCAGACATTCATTTGTAGAATAAGACTCTGTGGGTAGCACTGAAAAAACCTGATGTTAAAATTTCATCCTATTTTTTATAGCGCTATCTCATGATAACATTAGCACAATATTTTAAAGCAGACTGTCATGTGCAAGGAGTACCACATTGTAAGTCACTTTTGCATGTTTTCAGTCATTTTCGAACAGTTCCTCCATCTTTGCACTCATTCACTCAAGCAAACACTCTTCAACCGTCTATTATGTGCCAAGTGCCAAATAGTAAGACATAGTGTATGCTCTTAAGAAGTGCAGTCCATGGGGAGAGATATTCATGTTTTTAAAAAAGTCTTCAGTAGGGTTATCTAAAAGAGGGCCCGGCGATGAGTAGCTGCAGCTCTTGTAACTATGGGAATACTAGATATTCAAGGAGGGCTTCACTGTTTCAAAACAATTTTGAGGCCACTTACAGAGTATAATAAGATGAAGATTAAGTAGTGAGGAAACTGGAACTAAGGAAAATTAATGAAAGGAAAAGTCCGTTGAACTAAATGTAAGGTTAGTGAACAAAATGCATGTTATAGATTCTACACTTATTAGAGATGAACTATAAATTTGGTTCTGAGCTTCCTACCAATCAAAACAAAGAGAAAAAAATGTGAAAATGTGATCCTTTCTATTGTCAAAGTATCTATAAACAAAACAGATTATTTCTTTAGTAATTGAACATTTATTTATTTTTATCTTTGTTGAAAGTATTACAGTTGTCCCCCCTTTTCCCCATTGACCCCTTCTAGTCCAATCCCCTTCCTCTGCCCCAGGCCTTCACCACAATATTGTCTATGTCCCTGGGTTATGCATCTATGCATACAAATTCTTTGGTTAATCTCTTCCAACCCACCCACCCATGCCTTCCCTCTCAGATTGGATAGTCTGTAACACATATTATTTGAAGAACACCTGAGAGAAATGTATCTAGAGGTTTTCCTAATTGATACCTAGTTCTCATTGTCCCTACATAACCACATGTCCCTACATAGGCCATTGGAATGATGTCAAAGCAGAGGTCAGCAAAAACACTTGGTATCATGTAGGAACAATGTCTCCTGCTTAATTCTCATCTTCTGCGTACTCCAAAGATCTGGAGGAATCAATGCTCTGGTTATCCTTTAAGAAAACCTCCATGTTTCTTATTTCTCTCAAATGAGCATTAGTGAGCAAAGGGCATCAGACATTTTGAGTTTATCCTGAGCAAATCGGAGACTGCTTTAAACTAGCAGAGAATGAGTAGACTTTAATTGGCAAAATTAACCTCCCTTTCATCTCTTCTAATGAACTGAATATTTGTACTCCCCACCGAATTCATATGTTGAAACCCTAACCCCCTAATTTGATGATATTTGAAGATGAGGTCTTTGGGAGGTGACTAGGTTATGAGGGTGGAGCCCTCATGATGGAATTAGTGCCCTTATAAGAAGAGGCAGAATTTGCTTTCTCCCTCTGCCCGGTCTCTCATTCCCTTCTTATGCCAAGTGAGGATACAATGAGAGGGCAGCTGTCTACCAGCAGGAAGCAGGCTTTCACCAGACACTGGATTTGTCAGGGTCTTTTTTTCTTAATAAGTTTTCTTTTTAAAATTGATTTCAGAGAGAGGAAGGGAGAGGAAGAGAGAGAGATAGAAACATTGATGAGAGAGAAGCATCAATTGGCTGCCTCCTGCACTCCCTCTACTGGTGATCAAGCCCCAAACCTGGGCATGTGCCCTAACCAGGAATTGGCCCAGCAACCTCCTGGTGCATGGGTCAATGCTTAACCACTGAGCCATACTGGCCAGGCTCTGCCAGGGTCTTGATCTCGGACTCCCAGCCTCCTTAATTGTAAGAAATAATATTTGTTGTTTAAACCTCCCAGTCTATGGCATTTTTGTTCTAGCAGCCCAAACTTCTTATCTAATAGTTTTGTGCTAACAGAGTGAAGTAGATCATGAGGAAATAAAGATCAGAAATAGAGAAACAAAGTTACAACTGTCGTCTATCTTGGAGTATGCAATTTTTTTATTTTTTATTTTACTTTTTGCTTTGCTACACCTGTATCTGAAAATCTGTCTTCCAGGTCCTCAGTTACTCTCAATAACATATTTAAAGCAGTGACATAATCCCTTTCAAGGGACAAGAGGGGAGAGGTTGACATTAAGTAAATTGGGTTGTCAATAACTCAAAATATGATTTTTCCTTTAGTGTTAAGTATTGTAAAAAACAGGTTGCAGGAATCAGTATTAAGTAAAGTAATATTGTACATTTACTACAATTTAGGAATTAAAGAAACCTCTGAATAGCATAGAGTTCATTTCTTACAAAGCTTAATAAGAAAGGTTTTCTAGAACTCATAAAAACTGAGAAGACTTGATCTATCATATGTAGCTATAATTTGTAGCTACATCTCACTAGTAGTATAATTGAAATATTATTTTCCTTATAAAAGTCATACTTGTTCACTGGAGAAAATTTGACTCATAGAAAAATATAAAGAAGATAACAAATGTCACCTCAATAATTTCACCTGGATTACCCACTGTAGAAATTATACTGTTTAAAACTAGGTTTTTCTATACATACATATTCACATAATTGTGATTATATTTAATTTACTTGGAATTGTATTGCATTTTGCCCTGTGTCATGAGAAGTCCCTTGTAAACATCATTTTTCATGACATGTAATATCCTAGTGAGTAAGTGCCTCCTAATTACTTAGCCATTTTCTATCATGAGTTCCTTTATAGTTGGGGATTTGGAGACAAATCATGCTAAATCACTTTGAATTTTGTACCTTGTCTCTGAAATCTTGGCAAGCTTGACCCCTATTCCACTCCCCCTGTTTGAGGGGCCCCCACACTTTGGAATGCCTTTTTCAAAATTTCTAAGTGCCCCTTTATAGTCTAAGATCAGGCCAGGCCAGTAGCCAGGCTCCAGCCTCATAGGCTGCAATCTATGAAGTCACATAGAGCCCCAAGCTCAGAAGGGCCCTCAGGTTTAATACTCTGTTGTTGCCTTGAAATTATAAGTAATTCTTTTTTTTAAATTATGTATTGTTTAAAGTATTACATATGTCTCATTTTTCCCCCATTGACCTCTCCCTGGCCGCTCCCACCCCCAGCACATGCCCTCACCCCCTTATTGTCTGTGTCCATGGGTTATGCTTATATGCATACATACAGGTCCTTCCCTCTGAGGTTGGATGGTCTGTTCGATGCTTCTTTGTCTCTGGATCTGTTTTTGTTCATCAGTTTATGTTGTTCATTATATTCCACAAATGAGTGGATCATGTGATATTTATCTTTCTCCAACTGGCTTATTTCGCTTAGCATAATGCTCTCCAGGTCCATCCATGCTGTTACAAATGGTAAGAGTTCCTTCTTTTTTACAGCAGCATAGTATTCCATTGTGTAGATGTACCACTGTTTTCTAATCCACTCATCTGCTCATGGGCACTTGAGTTGTTTCCAAATCTTAGCTATTGTAAATTGTCCTTTCTGATTGGTGTTTCTGATTCCTTGGGATATATTCCTAGAAGTGGGATTACTGGGTCAAATGAGAGTTCCATGTTTAATTTTTTGAGGAAACTCCATACTGTTTGCCTTAAGTAATTCTTAAATAAGGTGTCCTGCCTTTTCATTTTGCACAGGGCCATGCCATTTCTGCAGCCAAACCCGAGAGCAATGCCATCTGGGCTATTCTGGGTCCAGCTCAGCAGATGATTCCCAGGGCTCTCTCTGACCTTCCAACCCTAATGTGGGCTTGACTAGATGCCCCAAAGGGCTTTGGGACTTGTGCCTAAGGGGTTGTCCAGCAGCTTGGTTCCAGGAGGGCAGCCTGGCAAGACGGTTGCTCACACTTGAGATACAGTGTGTCTTTGCAGGATCAGGTGAGGCCTGACTGCCTGAATGGGGCTCACACTCCTTCTGGGTGATTCATGTAGCCAGGAGTTCCACATAGCCTGGGGGTCCTGCTCTGACCAGGGCACAAAGCCTTATCTTGCTTCAATAATCTATTCTGCTTCTCACATTCCCATCCCCTATGCCAGTGGTTCTCAACCTTCCTAATGCCGCGACCCTTTAATACAGTTCCTCATGTTGTGGTGAAAATCTTGGCAAGCTTGACCCCTATTCCACTCCCCCTATTTGAGGGGCCCCCACACTTTGGAATGCCTTTTTCAAAATTTCTAAGTACCCCTTTATTGTCTGAGATCAGGCCAGGCCCGTAGCCAGGCTCCAGCCTCATAGGCTGCAATCTATGCAGTCACATAGAGCCCCAAGCTCAGAAGGGCCCTGAGGTTTAATACTCTGTTGTTGTCTTGAAATTATAAGTAATTCTTTTTTAAAAAAAAATTATGTATTGTTTAAAGTATTACATATGTCTAATTTTTCCCCCATTGACCTCTCCCTGGCAACTCCCACCCCCAGCACATGCCCTCACCCCCTTATTGTCTGTGTCCATGGGTTATGCTTATATGCATACATACAGGTCCTTCCCTCTGAGGTTGGATGGTCTGTTCGATGCTTCTTTGTCTCTGGATCTGTTTTTGTTCGTCAGTTTATATTGTTCATTATATTCCACAAATGAGTGAGATCATGTGATATTTATCTTTCTCCAACTGGCTTATTTCGCTTAGCATAATGCTCTCCAGGTCCATCCATGCTGTTACAAATGGTAAAAGTTCCTTCTTTTTTACAGCAGCATAGTATTCCATTGTGTAGATGTACCACTGTTTTCTAATCCACTCATCTGCTCATGGGCACTTGAGTTGTTTCCAAATCTTAGCTATTGTAAATTGTCCTTTCTGATTGGTGTTTCTGATTCCTTGGGATATATTCCTAGAAGTGGGATTACTGGGTCAAATGGGAGTTCCATGTTTAATTTTTTGAGGAAACTCCATACTCTTTTCCTTAAGTAATTCTTAAATAAGGTGTCCTACCTTTTCATTTTGCACAGGGCCATGCCATTTATGCAGCCAAACCCGAGAGCAATGCCATCTGGGCTATTCTGGGTCTAGCTCAGCAGATGATTCCGAGGGCTCTCTCTGACCTTCCAACCCTAATGTGGGCTTGACTAGATGCCCCAAAGGGCTTTGGGACTTGTGCCTAAGGGGTTGTCCAGCAGCTCAGTTCCAAGAGGGCAGCCTGGCAAGACGGTTGCTCACACTTTAGATACAGTGTGTCTTTGCAGGATCAGGTGAGGCCTGACTGCCTGAATGGGGCTCACACTCCTTCTGTAGCCAGGAGCTCCACATAGCCTGGGGGGTCCTGCTCTGGCCAGGGCACAAAGCCTTATCTTGCTTCAATAATCTATTCTGCTTCTCACATTCCCATCCCCTATGCCAGTGGTTCTCAACCTTCCTAATGCCGCGACCCTTTAATACAGTTCCTCATGTTGTGGTGACCCCCAATTTCATTGTTACAAATTGAACATAATTAAAGCATAGTGATTAATCACAAAAACAATATGTAATTATATATGTGTTTTCCGATGGTCTTAGGCGACCCCTGTGAAAGGGTCATTTGACCCCCAAAGGGGTAGCGACCCACAGGTTGAGAACCACTGCCCTATGCCCTTCTCTCAGCTCTTGTCTTGGCACAATCTGTTTTGATTTTTGGCATAAACTGAGAGTCCCAGAGAGCATCCGGTCTTATATCAGAGAGGAGGCAAGGATGACAGTATCCAGGGCAGTGAGGACTTCTTTCTTGGTGGGGACTGTCCCAAGCAGTGAGGATCTAGGTTGGAGCAGCAGGTCCCACAAGGCTTGAGGAACATTAACAAGGGCCCTGCTCTGAGTCAGGACTTATTTATAAACACTTAGTTAACTTCTCAATGTTATACTCAGAAGCTGAAATTCCCACAATTACTTGTATGACTGGAAAAGTCACAGCCTATGGCAAGAGTGATGAATCTTAGGAAGCTTAAATTTTTGCTTTTCTCAGAGGCTTCTCAGTTGAGAAATCTCTAGTTCCTTTCTTCATTTTTGTGAGTTGGGGATCAGCTTAGCTCAGCTAATCTCTTGTGAAGGTTTGGACCATGGTCTTGGAAATGCCAGCTGCTCTGGGGGCTTGGAGCTGAGCACTTTGTGTGTTTAGTGGGGGCTGGAGCAGGGCGGTTGTACCACAGCCATCGTGGAGAGAGTGTCAACGCCTGGAGGTGCAGTTTTTATTCCTGACCTGTGCTTGGCATCTGAGTCCTGCCCTATTAATTCAAGGCTCCTGATCCTGGTTTTGCTCTTATCTGCGATTTCCTTGACTTTGGTTCCTTGCCATTCCCAGAAGGAGAAATGTAGTCAAGGAGCATTTCCACATCAGAGAGCCAAGAATGGCTTCGTGGAGCTGCTGATTGCATGCCCTTGGGATTAGATACAGCAGGCAACTTGCAAGGCCATAGCTATTTATGAAGCCATACTTCACTCATTCATTCATTCACTAAACATTTATTAAACCCTACAACTTCCCTGGCACTGTGACCAAGGGTAGAAAAAGAAACAAATGTTTGTTTTGCCTTTATGGGGCTCACAAAACAATTTTGGGAAAGCAAAATTACAAGGCAATCTGAAAAGCGTAAATTGGAGATGCATATCAAAGTGCTATCAGTGACATAACGGTGAAGGAAGTTATTTGTTCTCCTTGGAAGGAAGCAGGGGAGTCATGCAAGTCTTCGTGGAGGAAGCACTCCTTGAGCTGGGCTTGAAGGGGGAGTCAGGATGTGACAGGTTGGAACCATATGACCAGTTCTGGGCAATGAATGGAAGGGACCAAGTTTCAGGAAAAGAAAGTTAAAAACCAGTGTGCCTCACCCATCTCTCTCTTCTCCTTTGGCAGTGTCTGTGGAGCTGTGTGTTGAAATTGTAGAGCCTCAAGATCGAACCCCAAGCACGTTGATCTTTGCACAGCTGACACAACCTCTGTTGTGATAAGTTATTGAGAGTTAGGGTTACCTGTTGCAACAGCTTAGCCAATCCTATTATGACCATTTTAAGGACTTTTCCAACATGTATGGGGACATTTCCAAAAGAGGGAAACAGATGAAAACTCACCGAGGTGTTTCCTGAAGGCAAGGAAACTGGTTTATTTTCCTATCGATTCCTTTCCACCCTTGCCTTTGGGCTGCCCCTGGAAGAAATAAGAACATTGTTTACTTCCAGACCAATTCGAGCACAGGTTGAACATGCTTCCGTGGAAGCACGAAGCTCACAGGCAGAGAGAGCTGCAAGTTGTTTTTGTAGAAAACGGAAGGAATATGTCGAAATGGTAAATGCTGAGGGTGTTGGTGGGATGCTGACAGCATTTTACAGGGGGTAGTGGGAGGTAGCAAGGCCTATTTGTCTGCCTCTTGCTAACCCTTGGGGTGGCCCCAATCATTTAGGCTGTCTTTAGAGTGAGAGGTACTTGACCCCTCTGTGTCCTCTGCTTTGTGGCCTATCATCAATTCTGAGCAACAGAAAAAGTCTCACTCGGCATCCCATCACTCTGCAAGTTCTTTGTGCAACACACTGGGGCCCAGAGAATCTGTGCCTTGTCTTTCAAGTAATTAAATGGAAGAGCAAGGACTAAAACACCGATTTCCTGACTCCAAGTTCTGTTTAAGTATTTCTTTGACACTTTCTTTTGTTGTTGTTGTTCACTTTTTCTCTTTTGTCCTTTTTATATTTTTAATTTTTTTTTTGGCATTCCAGGGGCTGGGTCAGTCTATTTCTTTAAAAAAATTAAGGAAATGCAATACAGTCATTACAGTGTTGTAAGAGTCAGACTGCTTTGGATAAGTCCTTGAGCCTATCTATACCTCCAACCCCACTGCTACTTACTAATTGTATGACCTTGAGCAAGTCACTCCCTGTCTCTCAAGCCTCAGTTTTCTGATCTGAAAATGGGATAATAATAGCAACGTGAAGAATAAATGAGATGAAATAAGAGGGAAGGAGGGTAGGATGGGGCAGACAGCACCTGTCCTTTGTAGACATATTCCAGAGTGCCATGTCCAGCTCAATTCTCTAAGCCCAGTTTTCTGTATCCTTGATTTCCTTGAGTGCCTTATTGAAGTTCTTCATCCATTGTCCTGTCTGCTTGACAAGTTGGGCAGCCTGGACCTTAGCACACACTTAGCACAGTATCTGGTTTAGTGCAACTACTCAGTAAGTACTGGCTATTAGTGAGAATCCAGTTTTCAAGATGAGGCTTAAGCAACATTAAGAATAAAGAAAAAATCTATCTCTGTCACCCTTTGTTTTAATTTATTGTTCCTTCTTGTCATAAGTCCATCCTCCCTTCTGAGCGGGCCTCATGGGTGATCCACATCCAAGTTTTGTCCATTGAGAACTTTCTGCCTTCTTACTTCTTCCAAATCAAACCTTTGGGCATCCAGGCTTCTCTTAAAACAACAACAACAACAACATGCTCATCCTCTAAAATCCATAGCAGCAGCTCGATTTTCTGTAAATGAATTTTTTTTTCTAATGGGGAAGGTAAATAAATTAGTTCCAGACAATTTTAGATACATTTTAAATAAGATGTTTTAGAGGTAACACTCTTTACTTCCCCATATATTCCCAATTTATACTATAAATCATGAAGGAAATCAATTGATAAGAATTTATATCAGGCAAGTAGACTGGTCAGCCTAAACCCTCAGCTCACATTCTGGCTCACTTGGGAGTCCTAGATAACACTCAAAGCGGACAAAGAACACGTGGAAACACATATAAACAGAGGCACTAGCATGGCCAACTTTGCCTCGGGCAGGAAAGAAATAGCAGCCTCCCCTCCAATCAGATTTGAGCTGGTGGATATGGAACTTGGTAGAAATTTTAGGCAAGTTGAGGTCACTTAGTTTTCACTTCTTATATACAAATTGTGTAGCCTGAGCCGAGATAAATATATTTTGGCAATTATAAAGGTTCTACATCAGAGTACAGATGAAGATGTAACTCTGGTGATTTGTGATTCTATCACCAGCCCCTCAAGCTGTTTCTAGCCTCTTATTTATAGCTTCTCTGGGCTGTATATCTTATAAATACAAAACGAATGAAGTAGTGCAAATGAAAAAGCAGCTTTCCTTATGGCCTATTTACATCTCCTTGCTTGTCAACAGGGTAAATAAAAACACAGACGCCTGGTCTGTGAGGGATTTAAAACAGCATGGAGAGAGTGTATTGGTGGGCAGAGAAGGCAGAAGAGGTTGAGAGAAATTCTGGAGGTTTGGGGTAGTTATCTTTGATTTCATAGTCCAGGAGAAGAACCTTGACATCCCCACATATGAGGCTTTCATGAGTTCCCATAATGTAAGATACCTAAGGGGTAGATGAATTTTTGGTCCCAAATCTTTACCTTCCCTAGATTCATAGCATGTCCACGGGTAGAGTGCATTTCCTCACCCCCCTTGACTTTTGGCTTGGCCATGTCAATTTGCTTTGGTGAATGGCATAAACGTAGAAATGATCAGTTCTGAACTTAGGCCCAAGAAGGTCTTTTATGTTTTCATTAGCTTCTGTGTGCGTCTCCCATCACTGCAAGAACATGACCTGAATATCTCACTAGTCTAAGGAGAAAGACAGATGCATAGAGCAGGGAAGAGCTTCTTAGATGAAGTTTATGAAATTTATGAAGTTTACTATGTATGTGACAAGGACTAGAAACATAAAAGCAGACTCTGTGTGGTGATTTTATCTTAACCCTAAATCTCAAGTTAGCACAACAGAGCTTTCTCACCCGTGCAAAGATCAGTGTGGTTGGACATCTTGACTGGGTGGCTCTCTTCCATGCAGTGATCTTAGGATTCCATCTTTTTTTAAAAAATATATATTTTATTGATTTTTTTATAGAGAAGAAGAGTGAGGGATAGAGAGTTAGAAACATCGATGAGAGAGAAAGATCGATCAGCTGCCTCCTGCACACCTCCTACTGGGGATATGCCCGCAATCAAGGTACATGCCCTTGACCGGAATCGAACCTGGGACCCTTCAGTCTGCAGGTCCACGCTCTATCCACTGAGCCAAGCCAGTTAGGGCAGGATTCCATCTTGATGCTCTACAATTTCAACATCCACAAACTCTGCCAAAGGGAAAGAGATAAAATGGATGAGAGACGCTGGCTTTTAATTATCTTTGCCTAGAAGCTCATCACTTCCATTCAAAGCCCATTGGTAAGAACTAGTCATGTGGCTCCAACCTAACTGCAAAGGAGGCTAGGAGGCCAAACCAGTTAGGGCAGGATTCCATCTTGATGCTCTACAATTTCAACATCCACAAACTCTGCCAAAGGGAAAGAGATAAAATGGATGAGAGATGCTGGCTTTTAATTATCTTTGCCTAGAAGCTCATCACTTCCATTCAAAGCCCATTGGTAAGAACTAGTCATGTGGCTCCAACCTAACTGCAAAGGAGGCTAGGAACAGTCAGGGCATGCATGCATATTTTGTGAGCACTAACTACCTCTGTCACATCCCTACTTTTTTTAAAGTCCTAGCACAAAGAGCACTACCTCTGTGAAGACTTGCAGAACACCTCCTGTCTCTTCCCAGGAGAACAAATTGCTTTCTCCTTCTTTATGATTCCACAGTGCCAGTGCTTTTATGTACATCTTGACAGCCAATATCAAGGCCCAAGTATTTTAAATTTGAGTGTTATTAAATTTTAAAATTACTACATTGGTCTTTGTAGGGGTCATCTGTTATTTCTGCCTACTCAACATTTATTCCTCTCCTTTCCTTTGGAGAACATTCCTCCCTTGCCTTCAGTCAGTCCATGGCTTTAGGAGGGGCTGACCCACCTCCCAGCTCCAGGGGAGCACATGTGGCCAATCCGGCAGTATATCCTATTCCCCAGACACTGTGCTTAGTGCCAGGCTGAGCCGGTGACTCAGATTGGTCTGATGGGACTCAGTGCTAGGACTTTTGTTAGCACTTTTGGAAAAGAGAAGGTCTCTTTCCACTTGGAATAATAGCTCTAAGAGTAATGGACGTTGGGGTTGTTTGAGACCCCTAGGAGAAGGCCTGCTTGAGAATGAGGTCAATAGGGAGGATGGTGGGACTGAGAGAGACACAGAGACAGAAAGAGAACAAAAAATAAAAATAGAGATAGAGATGAAGTTGGGGAAGAGAGAGAAAGACAGAGAGAAAATTGTAATATGATTTGGGCCATTTGAGATCCTGTGGTTAACTGGGCATGAAACCATTCTTTCTTGAACTTTCCAATGAAGTAACTAAATTTAATTTAATTTAATTTTTGCTTAAACCAATTTGAGCAGGATTTTCTCTCGCATGTAACCACAAGATTTCCAAATTTTTCAAAAATAGTTAAAACTATAAGTATAACATTCTAAAATTTATCAGAATGTCAGTAAGATAGGCAGCATAAGACATTTTCCTCACCGATAAACAGAGAAATGAGTTCTGTTCAGTAATGACTGTCCTTAGACATTACACATCAAGCTGGATTGAATATGGAAAAATCTCATCTTGCTTCTTTGTGCCATCTTTTTCTTTATTGCTTTTCCCTCCAGTTACCTTCTTATTCTGTTAGTCCTGAGTATGTTTTTTACTCCTTAAATCTCCTAGACCCATCACCTAAGCATGAATCCTCCAATTCATACTCGGTTACCATCAGCCATTGAATCCTGAGATTGTTCTTGATTTTTTTGTGAGTTCAGGGAAGTCACTTATTCTTGCGTTGACTCACTAGTAAAACAGAAAATTTGTTAGTGACACTCCAAGAAGGCCCTGGGGATTAACTCATCATGTAGCACCTTCCATATGTGGATTATTTAGGTTGAGTGATCCTATATTATTGCACTGTAAAAGTTCTCACTGAGGTGGGCCATCAGCATGCCTTATTTATACCCTCTACCTTGCTTCTTCCCTGAGTGGATGATGAATCTCTGCAATCCTCCTTATGAAAGGTTAGGGCTTTTACTGCCTATATTTTTCTAGTTTTCTCGCCATTTATCCTGATCCATATTTTTTCATCTTCTCAAAATATTTTACAAAGTAATGGAAGCTGTTTTCCCATGTCTGAAATAATGTCTACTTACTAGAATTGATATAAAAAAATATGAGGTTAGCTATATAGAGTGAGCCACCCAAAGCCTGGTTCATGGAAGATGCTAACCTTTCATTACACCATTACTCTAACCTTTCTGGTATACATGCCTTCTTTTATTTTTTCCTCCATTATTGTGATGGTGAAACATAGTCTATATTTTGTCTTTTGCAGTAGTTAGGGAGTGATGTATCTTTATCATCTCTGTCTTCTTTAACTTGAATTCAGATAGAGAATACTTGAATTTTCAATGACTTACTCAGCTCATGGCTGGAATTTTGAGAACATGGCCTTGCCCCTTTCCTTGCATATATGTGCCATTGGTTGTCTGCCACAGAAATGAAAAGCAGTGAGAATTTCAAGTCTTGGCTGATCTCCGAAGCATTTTTCTTTCCCTGGGCTACCTTCAACCATCTGATGTTGGTGGCTCCAGAAGTTTCTATGTGGCCTATTAAACACTAGCTGTATGGACTATTTATAATTGCCAGGAGATCCAAAAAGAGTTCCACAATTGACTGAATTTGTGAGTAACTTGGATTAAACCAAGCATGTCAGTCTTCAGAAATTCCCAGAGTCTTTTTATGCTAATGTATACTGTCTCTCTCCATGGGGGAGGGGGGTAGGGGAGTTATGGGATACGATGTCTCTCAAACTTAATTGGTTATGGCCATCCACAAGACTTTGAGTCTCATTCGACAAATAGAACACATTTAGGGGAATGCTGACCTAGTGTTGTCATTAGATTTCTCAAACACCTTTCTCTTCTTTGTTCCAGATATGTCACATTTTTCTATACTATCCCTCAGTTGTCTTGTCTCTTATGTGCTTGCTCCTCTATCTTTGTTTAGTTCCCCCTGGGTAAACATAGTCATAGGCTGAATGATAAAACACAGTGATTAGTTGGCCAAGGAGAAGACTGAATAGTCACACCAGTGTGTGGTGATAAATGTTTGCAATATGTTGAGTTCACCTTTGCTGCTTTTCTTTAACTGATACAGTGAATGGATGAAGGTGATGTTGTTTCCATTCTTCTCTGGGACTTTCCTTCTGACTGGAAGATGAGAGGCTTTGTGGGGTCTTACTTTATCAACATCTTTTGGGAAAATGGTCCAATTTTTTATTATAAGAACACACATCAGAATGAATTACCCTGTGGTCATTTGCTTTTTATGGTTTATCTGTTTCTAATTTGCTTGTAAAAACTGGGGTGGATAATGTAAACCAGACCAAAAGAATTTTCATGTCTACACTCACCAATACATTCATTCACGAAATAATCATTTACTCATTTATGCCTTTCTTCTGTTTAAAGTATAGGATATCATTAATTAATGATAGCAAAGACCACCCCTCTTTTTTCCCCTCTTCATTGTAATTCAGATAAAGCCTTTATGAAATGGAATCAGTGCACTTCACACCTTGTAACTAATTTTTAAAATACTGTCCCCTTGGATTGCTATATATCTGAGTTAAATTAGGAGGTCAGTATTACCATGCCAGCTTTTCTCTTTCCTTGGTCTTTGAAGCTTTCTCTTTCTAGTGAGAAGTGTATGATTATTCTAAATCCTGCTCTTATTAATTTTATTTAGTCCAACAAGAGTGAACATAACCTACTTATTGTTTTCTTTGTTTTCATTTGTAAAATGATATCACCTCTGTGACAGGTATAGAACCTTAGGCAACATGTAAATATGCACATCTTTCCTGTGATTGCTTTTATCTTTTTACAAAGGATTAATTTGAGAAATCTCTATTTATGGAATCAACTTGTTTTTAGCCATGTTAGGGCTACAGTAAAGTAAAAGAATTTAAAAGCAGGCAAACTCCTTTTTAATGGGAGTTAAATAAGAAATGTATAGAATTTCCCTTTTATAGAATGCACATTTTATAGTACTTGGGTCCTTTACCTTACATTTGTAGTGATTTATATATAAATTTATGTATAAATTGGGGACATGTTTATCAGAAATGCCTTTAGAGGTTAAAAAAAAAAGGTTAAACATATATATCTGTGCTTCTCCCTTAGAACTTCTGATTTAATAGTTCTGAGGTGGGGCACCAGAATCTGCATTTTTAAAGCCCCCCTGGGTTTTACTCTATAGCACACCCAATTGAGAAGTACTGGTTGAGAATGTTCTGTTAGGAAGTAATTTCTTGTGTGACAGGACAAAGGCACAGAGAAATAAAAGGATTTTTGTGGAAACCACACACTAAGCCCTTGGGAATGGCTGCAATAGGCATGAATTATTTCCTTTTAGGCACTCTTTTTTTTTTTTTTTCAGCTCAAGTAAATGACCAGTAGAGTATGTAGACTAGGGCCCTACTTACTATTAACTGAGTTGCAAAAGAGCACAACTCATGCTTTGCCATCCAGTTATGACTCCTCTGTGTACTCCTAGAAAAAAAGAGCAATCTGGTGGGAATCTTTGCTTCTGTCTAATTCCGTGTTGTTTTAGGTTTCTTTTAGTTTAAGTGGACCAATCTGCCTAAACAGAGGATTTGGGCAGGAATGGTTACAACTTGTCCAAATTTTGTCTTCACTCTCTGCTTTTTACCAACTCACGTCTCCATCCTCTTCACTCTAGGGTAAAAATACAATGAAAAGGATGGATAACAAAGGCGGTGCATTTCATAGGTTAGAATTCCCATTAAATTGGATCCGTTTTCCACCTGCAAGAACAGGATGTAAAAGTCAACACGGGTCTCTATTGTGCAGGTCCTATTTTCATGGTGGTTACAGAATATAATCTTGACAGATGGACTGATTCTATAATGGTATGTCTAGGGGTGGTATGAGGGTGTCCTTTCTGGTGGTGAAATGTAGCTTCATGAGCAAGGACAAGCAGTAGATTTTCCCCAGAACTTTCATACCTTGTCAAGCTGAACAATTAATCTTAACCACATGTGGTTAAGAAAAGCATGCTTCCATGGATTTAAGCATGACATCCCTCCCTTCATTTCCACAAATGAGAAGCAGATGCCCGTAGTCTCCGGGTAAATATTCAGGCCTTAATAACATTGCCATGCATTGGGCCCATTAATTGATGCTGACAGTAGTGATAATAGCAGTAATACTCAGAGTAAACTTTAATTGAGTGTTTACCATGTGCCAGCCACTAATGTTTTATGTGGATTGCTTTATGTAATTCTCAGAAATCCATATGTAGAAGGGCAGCGAGTATTTTTTGTTTGAAGCCACCCAGATTCTCCCTCTCTTCCTGTTGCTAGCAATACCCAGATTTTTATTTTCTCTCTAAGGATGTCCCCTGTGCTTTTGGGGAAAACAGATCCTATCCTCAGCCCAGGCGGAGCCCTGATAGACTTAAGCCAATTAGCAAATCCTTGGCTACAGGGGATTAGTTCAGGGATGATCATGTGACTTAGTTTGGACCTGTTAGATCACAGGAGAAATTTTCAGGAGGATCCTGTGTCTTCTGTAGAAATGTCTCCAGAGAGACATCTTCTTTTTGTTAAATATAAATGTGGAAGCATGGACACTATTGAGGGGAGTCAGCTATGAGTAAAAGTAGCATCAAAGAAGGAGGTAAAAAAAATAGAAATTAGAACTTTGAGCAGTGAGTGAGATTAAGACAAAATTAAAACCTACTATATTTTTAGTTTGTTTGTTTTTTTAAAAGTCATTAACTCTACTTCATCATTTAAATTGAATCGGGTTTTCTGTACCTGGCAAGCAAAGGATACCTAACAGGTTCTTATATTAATACCTTTATTTTACAGATAAAGAAATGGGTGAGAGAGTTTGAATTACTTTCCCAATTTAAAAAATAAATGGGCATCAGGGATTTGAATCCAGGTAGTTTAATTCCAACATCCATGAATGTAGCTGATACCCTGAGAAGGTAGAATATAATGTTATTTTAAGGATGGGGTCCCAGAAAATAATGTTTTCCTTCTGTTTCTTACTCCCGATGGACTATGGATTTAACTTGTGAAGATGTCTAACAAATTCATTTGAAATCTCGGGATATATATATATGTATTTTTCAATGTACCTTTTTGTGTCTGGATTCTGAAGTGACTATAAGAACTAAAAATATCTTATTGAAGATATCACTATAAATCACCTTGTTATGAACTCATCACATGTAATATTTAACATTTGGAATAGAATTGGATTTAAGTATATTGCCAAATATGATTATGTTTTTTAATTACTTGGGAAGTTTATAAAAATATACATTCTTGAGCTTCAGGAGTGTTTGAGGTGAGATCCCAGGTGATTATGAAGCACAATTGGATTTGATAGCCTTTGATTTTGTTGATGACCAT
>NW_005356674.1:9374311-9414311 GCF_000412655.1 Myotis brandtii
AACAAAGAGACTTGAAAATGTATATAGGCTCCTTCCTCCAATAACTTGACAACTTTTTTAGCAGTCAATTAGCAATTTATCTTGCAAAAGAAACCAAAGTCTCTGTGGAATACTTTTGGCGTAAACCTTTCCTAAAATCTTGACACTCACTGAACCATTGACAAACCCTGGGTGGTGGTCTTCAAATTTTAATGTGCTTTAGAATCACCTTGAAAGGTTTGCTAAAATTGCAGAGCCCACCCTCATCCCACATCTTCTGGAACAGAATAATTGGAGCAAAGGCCTGGTAGTCTGTGTTTAGCTCCCTTCTCCTCCACGCCTACTCCATCATGGTGACTGGACGGAAGATCAGCTAGGTGTTGTGAAAAACTGCCCTAGAAGTTATCTCAAAATTGAAGACCATCAGTTATTAGTTGCTATGTAGATAACTAATCATGCCTCAGGGTGGTCTTTCAATAGTTTTCTAAATCTTGTACCATTTTAGTTATAACAACCAGTGATCAGTAATTGTTTAAAATAATTATTTAATAAATGGTTCAGTTTTTTAAAGTTGGGAGTAATAGGGTGGTTGAGAATGAGATGGTATCTTCAGTGATTCTGTGAATGGGATACCTGACTCCTTAAAACTGAAGCTGTGGCTTGAGCAGTTGGCAGCGGTTTACCTGGATTGAAAAGAAATTAGCACCTGGAAGGAAAGGCTTTTTGGAGTGTTAATCTTACCAAATCTTCTCAAGGTGATGCTAAACCCTGAGGTCTTTGCCTAGCATCCCCAAAAGATTCTCCTTTTCTCTGAACAGAGAGAGGAGGATCCCTGCTCTTAGTAGCTATGGCATTTTAGTTGTTTTAGGCCAGTGGTTCTCAACCTTCTGGCCCTTTAAATACAGTTCCTCATGTTGTGACCCAACTATAAAACTATTTCCGTTGCTATTTCATAACTGTAATGTTGCTACTGTTATGAATCGTAATGTAAATATCTGATATGCAGGATGGTCTTAGGCGACCCCTGTGAAAGGGTAGTTCGACCGCCAAAGGGGTAGCGACCCACAGGTTGAGAACCGCTGTTTAAGGCTGACTGTAATAGATTTCTCATAAAATTCTGTGCAAATTGCCAGAATGTTAGTTACTCCATTACGAATGAGCATAAGTAACAATGCTGATGTAAATAATCATCCTGTAAACTCTTTATTGCTAAGGAGGTCAACATGAGGTCATGCGTTCTGAACATCTGGTTGAATGGCTGAATTGTGAATTACCAGGTTCTTGTGAAGAAGGGTGAGGGCTGCCTGCTGTCTTTAGGATCCCTGCCTCTTTGTACAAACATCCAATGCAGTCAGTTTGGCTAAACAAGAAATTGACCTTCCAGTGCTGAAGAAGAGCAGAGCACTATTTTCTTCTCCCCTGTTTAGCAAACTTTCACAACAGAGATGGAGACAGGAGGGAGGTAAACAGATAAATTCCCTTTCTCGCCTCTCTCTAATGGGCTTGCTGAGCAGGGCTTCTCCCCTGGTGAAGAGAACTGTCCTGGTTGTCAGAGTACTTGGCAGATTGCGGTTGGTTGCAAAACAGCCACCAATTCCTCCCATCCCCGTATGCTCATCCTTTTGCGACATCACTTTCCCACTTCTCCCATTTTGTGTTAGTGTCCCTTGAAACTGGTCTTGGCTTGTTTTCACTACTAGGATGTTGGCAAATGTGATACAAGGGAAAGCTTGAAAAGATCTTGCACATTGGGCCTTTTGCTGATACTCCCTACCCTTGGGAACTTTGTATCCAGCACCTTATGAAGGAGCCAGATGGGAGACACCTGAACTGACAGCACCAGCTGAGTGTCTTCCCCACCTCCAAACACAGCAGTGAGGCCGTTCTAGTCCGTCCGGCCCCCAGTCAACACTCAGAGATATAAGCAATGATAAAATAGCTCTTGTTTTAAGCCCCTAAGTTTCATAGTGATTGTTAGGTATTGAAAGCTAACTGATATAGTGCTATGGTCTGAATATCTGTATTCTCCTCCCCAAGACTCGCATGTTGAAATACTAACCCTCAAAGGTGATGGTTTTAGTAGCTGCTTAAGTCATGAGGGTGGAACTCTTACTAGTGGGATTGGTGCTCTCATAAAAGAGGCTCCAGAGAACTCCCTAGGCCCTCTCTCCATGTGAGCACACAATGAGAAGTCTGTAACCAGCAAGAGGGCCCTCATCCAGCCACGCTGGCCCCTGCTATCAGACTTACAGCCTCTAGAACGGTGAGTAACAATTTTCTGCTGTTTATTAGCAACCTGGTCTGTGGTATTTTGTTACAGCAGCCCAAACGGACTAAGACCAGAGCATATCTCTTTCAAAGCACTTGGTACTATTGTATTCAGGTGGCTCGGTTGGTTGGAGCCTCATCTTGTCCACAAAAAGGTTGTGGGTTTGATTCCTGATCAGGGCAAATACCTAGGTTCTGGGTTCGATCCCTGGTAGGGACACATGTAGGTGATCCCTCTTTCTCCCATATCGATGTTTCTCTCTCTGTCTCTCTCTCTCCCTCTCTCTTTAAGAATCAATAAAAACGTATCAGGTGAGGATTAAAAATAAAGCACTTGGTACTGTCATTTGGGGGGGGGGCGGGGGGAGGATGACACTTTCTCCCCTTAGGCAAAATTCTTTGAGGGGGAAACAATAGAGTTTCTTGCTTATTGTAAACAAACACATCTTACTTGTCTCATCAGATTCTTGCTCTGCCTCAATTGCTACCATAGCTACCGGATTCCCTATGGCACCTTATGGTCCCCATACCCGAGGCCAAAGGCTGCTGGCCTGTCTCCTCCATTCCCTCCACTTCTAGTCTCCAAGAAATGTCACACCAGTTTTGGCTTCCCGAGCACTTGTTGAAGGGACCAGATAATGCAACACAAGTGCAGGAGAGGTAACTCCCCGTGGAGCAAACTTTCACAACGGAGATGGAGACAGGAGGGAGGTAAACAGGTAAATTCCCTTTCTCGCCTCTCTCTGATGGGCTTGCTGAGCAGGGCTTCTCTGCATAGCCTGTCTGAGTACGTCCCTCACCTGCCGGGCACCCAGCAGTGACTTTTTTCACTGCTTGCCTTGGAGCTGTGGTTCACACAGTAATGTATCTTCTGGGATTGCTTCCAACTTTCCCGACCCCACTTCCCATATCCTTGCACTTCCCATCCAGGGACTGTACCTCGCAGATAAAGCATTGGCACTCCAACTCAGGCTGTTTTTTTTTTTCTTTAGGGAACTCAGAGATCTTCATTGTGTCTTCTTAGCATGTCAGCATTTTCAGGTGTTTAGGATGCCCCCTGCTCAGGATTCACGTGTTACAGTTCCTTGAAGGATTTCATCAGAAACACTGCAAAATCTAATGCAGGGAATTACCACACAGTAATGTATCTTCTGGGATTGCTTCCCACTTTCCCGACCCCACTTCCCTTATCCTTACACTTCCCTTCCAGGGACTGTACCTCCCAGATAAAGCATTGGCACTCCAACTCAGGCTGGTTTTTTTTGTTTGTTTGTTTTTTTTTCATTAGGGAACTCAGACAGAGATCTTCACTGGGTATTCTTAGCATGTCAGCATTTTCAGGTGTTTAGGATGCCCCCTGCTCAGGATTCACGTGTTACAGTTCCTTGAAGGATTTCATCAGAAACACTGCAAAATCTAATGCAGGGAATTAGACACACAGCGGTCAGTCAAATGGAGACTCTACCACAGCAGGGAAAGCCTCAGTTGTGATGCTGCCCCAGATGACCATGTTGGCCCAAACATATTACTTAATTATCTATTAATGTATTTGATTCACACTGAGTTCAAAAATTCAAATAATTGAGAAGTTAAAACAGAAGTCTCCCCTGCATTTCATCTCACTCCCTCAATTCCATTTCCCAAAGGAGAATTCTTCTTCTTTTTTTTTTTTTTCATCATTACTGAGATGGTCTATTTATATACCTGTGTAGAATACATCTTTTATTTTTAAATAGTTATCATTATTTGCATGTTATTTCACTTCTTGCTTTTCTCACCTTACCATAAGATCATTCCAAAACATTTCATAGAGAGCTATCCTAGACTTTTTTAAAAAATCCTCACCTGAGGATATGTTTTTATTGATTTGAGAGAGAGGTGAGAGAAAGAGAGAGAAACATCAATCAGTTGCTTCCCATGCATGCCCTAACCGGGAATCGAACCCACAACCTTTTGGTGTGCTGGACGATGCTCCAACTAAGTGAGCCCCCCCGGGCAGGGCTGCCCTGGACTTTGTGATGGCCGTACAGTTTTCCACCGTTTGGTAGTAGCAGAGTTTATCTAAAGTGTCCCCTAGTGATGAATATTTCAGTTGTTTCTAATTTTGATATTGCAAAACTGCTGGAATAAGTTATACATACATCCCCAAGCAACTGGAAAATTCTTGGATATGGAATTGCTGAGGCAAAGGGGTTTGTGTCCTTTTATATTTTGATATTCTGGAATTGCCCAATGGACATGCACGTTCTTAATATTTGTTTAAGTGCTTGACTCAAAATGGCCATCGGTATCTTGTCTCTCTGAGTGTATTTTATCGCATCTAAGAGGTGCAAGTTTAACCAGCGTGTGGGGGACAGGCGAGCTGACTCACCAAACAGAGGGGTGTTCAAAGGGAAGAGGGAGGAGCTGAGTGGAAGGAAGGAGACAATTGGAAGAGCGCCAGTTGTCTTCCCCTTTCATCATCGCGGGGAAGCATATTCTAGGAGGCATCGTGAGCACTGCAGGGATCAAAAAGGCAGAGAGAAGAACAAACTCTGCCTTAGGTAACGCCCGTGCCAGACAGTGAAGGGACTAATTAGCAGAGTAAAGAGACAAAAGCTCACTCTCACATATGGAGTCGCTCTTTAATTACTTTAAATAGGTTAAAGATTCATTACAAATTATGATTTTTCTCCCTGGACACACTCTGATAACAATAGATGTTTTTCCCTTCCCCTCCGAGTTGGACACAATCAGTTCAGTGGTTCATGTAGTGCAGTGGTTCTCAACCTTCTAGCCCTTTAAATACAGTTCCTCATGTTGTGACCCAACCATAAAATTATTTTCGTTGCTACTTCATAACTGTAATGTTGCTACTGTTATGAATCGTAATGTAAATATCTGATATGCAGGATTGTCTTAGGCGACCCCTGTGAAAGGGTTGTTCGACCGCCAAAGGGGTCGCGACCCACAGGTTGAGAACCGCTGATGTAGTGTCTCTTCCAAACCCTGGAACTTCCCTCCCCTTGGCATTGCCAAGGCAGCCCTTTCCCATCCTTTTGGTGGTTCTTTCTGTTAGGGGCACAGTTCCTAACACATATGGGTGGGGGCCTCTGCCCGAGCCCGAGTAGGAGGCCTGCAGAGGGTGACAGTTCCATCTCACAGAGCAGCTGGTCCCTGTGGGCAGGCACATCCGTTCTCTGATGTTTCCTAGTATCCACCATCCTTGCTGACCTACTTCCCTCTCCCTCCCACTCACTCACTCGACTTCAAAGACCTCACTCTCAGTTGTTGTTTCAGCGAGAGTTTCTTCAAAGGAGGGCAGATTTCTGGGCTTGCCATGAGGATGTAAAAATGTCAAGGCAGAGACAATAAGAATACCTTGTCATGAATGTAAACTCCATAATCCTGCCAGAGTTGTCCTTTTGTTGTGTCTATATTGTTGTATCTATCCAGAGAAAACAATAGAAATTACATTTTTTTTAAATTGATGAAAGCAGAGCAATGTAATTTAAGACTTGGATTCAGATTGAGTTGATCAAATCCCCCTTTTAAAAGATAAGACAGCAGCCCTAGCTGGTTTGGCTCAGTGAGCATGGGCCTGTTATCTGAAGGGTCTTGGGTTCCATTCCAATCAAGGACATATACCCCAGTTGTGGGCTCAATCCCTAGTAGGGGATTCTATCTCGTCATTGATGTTTCTTTCTCCCTTTCTCTCTCTCCCTCTCCATTCCTCTCTGAACTCAATAAAAATATATATTTAAAAAAATAAATAAGACAGCAGCCCTGGCTGGTGTTGCTAAGTGGTCAGAGTGTTGGCCTGTGCACCAAAGGGCCAATAGTTCGATTCCTGGTCAAGGGCACGTACCTGGGTTGCAGGTTCAATCACCGGCTCTGGTCTCTCTCTCTCCCCTCTCTCCCTTCCACTCACTAAAAATCAATGGAAACAAGATCATTGGGTGATTATTAACTAAAAATAATAAGACAGCGTTTTCACTCATTAAAAAACTTATACATTTTGACACGTGTCCTTGGATATTTATAATGGCAAAGTTTTTCTCTAAATTTTTCCCTAAATTAGGCACAAGAATATAATCTAGGAGGCAGGAATCATGTGCTGGGGTAATTCTGGACCTTTTTTGAAGCAAGTACCCTGACATGTATATTACAGTCACTACCTACTTGAAATTCTGCCTAGAAAAAAAAAATGTATCTGTACATGTCATGAGGGTATCAAGGTAGAAATGCCTACCACAATTTTGTGTTGTCTTCCAAAGGAAAGAAAAATAATTTTATCATATTTTAATATAATCTGTTTAGACTAGTCAGAATTATAACCAAGGATTTTACATACTAGAAATATTTATTTTACACAATTTGCCCTTTAAAATTTGTCCTATTGAAGGAGCCTAAATGGCCCAGAAAGTTTGGATCCATCTAAGATAAGGAACCACGAGTATTTGATTTGTATAATCATTTTCTAAATTGATGACACATTTTTATGCAGAGGAAATGTGTTTCAAATAAACTCTTGAATGGGACCCCAAAGTTTATAAAACAGATGAAGCTGGAGTTATGTCCACCTGCATTTCCCTTCTCTGCTTCTTGCCCTCCCACTTCCTAAGTCTAGATGCCTCAGGATGCAGAACTGGACAGAGCTGTCAGGGGTGGGTGTTTCTGCATCACCAATACCTGACTAGCATCTAGCACATCAGGGGAGCCCGTTAATCTTTGTGAAATTACACAGAACCCAATGCTTATGGAGACATGAATATAAGATGTTTTAGGTAAAAGTGTTCTTATTTTTTAAAAAATTGATCCAAATAAGATCTATGTGTTTCAAGTGTATGTTCCTTGGCAATATTTAAAAAGGTTTGAGGTTTACTTTGGAAAAGTCAAAGGCAATGTAATGGTTGTAATCTGCTTCTAAGCAAATGTAGCTTTTAGGGTGACAGGGGACATATAAGGTCACCCTATAGATTGGAAGGGAATAGGAGGGTACTTCAATATGTTTGTTCATCTATCAGCAAAGTTGTTTGATTCATGTACTTGGCTGATATGTCCTCCAAAAGTTGGGCTCTCACACTGACAGTGCTATCTTCCCATATAATGAGGTAGGTGTGTGTGTGACCTTGATCAGAGGCTTATAGTAGAACTATGAACTCATAGATTAATGGCAAAATGTAACCCAAAGACCCTGACTCAGTGAGTGTTTTAAAAATAATTTTGTATTTGTTACCAAGATTTTAAAAATTGGGATGTTTCACAGATAAATCCAGATTTCTGGTTACTTTTGAAAAAGTACAAGATCTAGCAATATAGTGAGCCTACCTTTGTCTTGACCATTGGTTCTGAAAGTGTGGCCCCTGGTCCAGTAGCATCAGCATTACCTGGGAACTTGAAACTCTGGGGCTGGGACCAGCAGTCTGTGTTTTAATAAGCCCTCCAGGTGATGCTGATGGATATTTGCATTTGAGGACTATTCCTGTTGACTATAATCCCATAGAGCAGGGGTCCTCAAACTTTTTAAATAGGCTGTTCTACTTACTAATGAGGTTATCTGGGACTTATGGGCATTTGAGGATTAAAATTCTCTTTGTATGTGGATACAATCCCCTAGTATGAAAACATGAGATTTTTAAACTTCTAATTATTAATCTGAGGCCCCAAATGCTCAAGGTCATGCAGAGATCTTTAGGAACTCGAGCACCATCCCGCAGGCATATCCTCCCATCTACTGTTCTACTTACTAATGAGGTTATATCTGGTCTTATGGGAATTTGAGGATTTTTATTCTCTTTGTATATGGATACAATCCCCTCGTATGAAAACATGAGATTTTTGAACTTCTAATTATTAATCTGAGGCCCCAAATGCTCGAGGTCATGCAGAGATCTTTAGGAACTCGAGCACCATCCCGCAGGCATATCAGATCTGACTGTCCATCTTCTGTTAGCCGCTGCCCATGTGGCAGTATGAGAAAACTCAATTAGTACAAAGAGATAAGGGCGTATAAAAGTCTTGGGAGGAAGAGAGCCCTGGTCAGAGTCCCTAATGCATACAAGTAAAATGGTTAGATAATGCTTTATTTAATTATATTGCGGGCGGGAAGAGAGTCACAGGGAATCTTGGTGTATTTAAGTGTGTGATTTCTAATGAACTTTTCAGAATGTCTGTATGGTTTCTGCCAGTTTGTCAGACAGCCATCAATTACTCAGTCTCAACCTAAATACTGACAAGCCACCATTTCATTATCAGTGAACATCTACTGAAGCGGACTATATGTGGGTCAGCATTCTAAGTAACTGCCAAACGTGAGTCCCACACGGAGGTACCCTCAAGTCAGCCTGCTGTTTACTCGCCAAACTGCTGTTCTTATTAGATGCAGATGTGTATGACTCTTAGATCTAAGGTTTGTTTGGTTTCGTGTGGTGTGTTTTTTTCTTTCAGACCCTAGAGGTAATGTTTAGCTTCCTGAAATAATTATGAAATAATATTAATTAGTGCTCATCAAATACCCATGTCTTCTATATTTCCCAGCTCTGGAGTATATACTAGTAGGTGAGGTCATATGGCTAATTCTTACCAGTGGAATGTTCATAGGAGTGTTGTGTCATTGCTGGTCGGAGGTGGTTAAGAAAAGGACCATCTTCACGCTGTCACCTTTCCTGCTTTGCATATTTGAGATGCTGGAATTGCAAAGTAGAAGCAGCCTAGGTTCTCGATTTGCCATCTGAAAGAGTACTGTGCAGGATAACTCGCTTCAGAAGCAGCCGTGAGCAAGCGTTAAACCTTTGTTGTGTTCAAGGTTGCTATGGATAGCTTGTCCTGTCTTGGTGAGCACAAATTGTCCTGACTTTGGTAAGATGGCTGGGCTGAGGGACATGCTAGGACTTCAGTGGAAACCAATGTGAAAGAAGCAGCAGCTTGGAACTTACACATCTGCAGAGCTGGCCCTTGCATTCAGCAGCCCATTTGACAGTGTTCCTACCTTAGCACTGGCTGTTCCCTTTGCTTGGAGCATTCTTCCCCCAGGCATCTTCTAACTCACTCATGTCCTTCATTCTGACTCAAATGTTTTCTCAGTGAAAAAAATCCTGACCCACCTTTGAAAATTGCCATTTGTCCTTCAACCTCTGCATTCCTTCTTGTTCTGCTTAATGCCTTCTTTTTCCCATCACATTTATCATTTAATATAGTTATTGTTTATTGTCTGTATCCTCTTGCTAGAATATAATCTATTCCAAAGCAGGGATCCTTGATCATTTTATTCCACTGACATGTCCCATATACATCCATTGGCATATCTCTGGAACAGTGCCTGGTACAAAGAAGGCCTTCAATTAATGGTGTTGAATAAATGAAGACAATTTCTAAAAATTGAGAGGCTTTATCATATTTAGATGTCAAAGCTGTAGAGGGGACAATTGATGGAACAAGTTTTCCGTGGGGATTGAATGCTGGCTCAGAAGAGAGTCGGTTATATCCAGGGGGTAAGGTGAATGGAAATTCTGGGATAATGTCTTAGATAAGATTGATCTCAGCTGATGAGGGCACACTGCCACTGAGGTCCAGGTTGTCGGGCTACTTATGTTGTCTCCCTCTGACCCTGGGCTGCAGTCTATCTCCCAAGACATGGAGCTAGTCACCAAGGATGAGCATGTCAGGTTGTGTCCCTGTGCATTTGTGGCCCTTCTCGGGAACAGCATGGCCAGCAGCCCCATTTCAGAAGAAAGGCATATTCTGGGGTTTTCTATTCTCACACTTTTCACTTAGCAGGGCTCCTCCTACAGACTTCTCGTAAGCAGAGAAGAGGCTGAGAGGAAGGCTTGCCAAGGGAGAGTGTCCTCTCCGTGGCCTGCCTCTCACAGGCTGACGAGGCAGCCGAGTTAGAAGCCAAGAGAGCTCTTTGCCCCTGCCTGTGTGCAAAGCAGGGCTCGGTTTCCTTCTGCAGGAGCCCTCCCACCATGCTCTCTGTTGACGCAGGCAGGCATGGGGCAACCCTTAGGCTCCACAAAGATAACCTAATAACAGCTTGGCCAGAGCGTCTCATCCTTCCCAGGCCCCACAAAGAGACTTGGATGGGGAAGCAACCACTTACCACCAACACAGCAGTTACCGCCACCCCCTACTCAGGATCTGTGACAAGCTGCCTGCGAGGTTGGTTGATAGGCCTTTTATTTAGCATTCTGTTAATTTGCTAAACACTGTTTTGGTCCACGTGACAGTAGAATATAAAAATGCAGTAGGTGGTTTATAGGAGACAAGTTGCAAGAGAATGTTCAGCGCTCTGGGCTGCACACACAATACCTACCCTCTGAAGGGCTGGATTTTCCCTCGGGCTATGGGGAAGTGAGCGAAGCAAGGTTCCCCATCCTCTTTATGGCTCTCTTTGACCTGCGCCTCCCCTCCGTGCTGAGTGGTGGGCGTACAACTGTTGCAAGTAGGTGGCACAGCTGTTTGCTTTGACTGCCTCTGTACCTCAGGGATCCCAGCCACGCAGTTAACATTGCAGGATGAAAATGGCATTTATGCTTTAATAAACTCACCCTATTTCTTTGTTAGAGGGAAAAAAAGGAGGGGGGGATCCCACCCACCACATTGCTAGCTGCATGTCACTGCTCACAGCACACCACAGTGGCTAATGTTTTCCAAATTCTCCCTTGCGTTGGAAATGGAAACCATTAGAAAAATATTGGGATGGTATGAAGATTTCCCAAACACCTGCCTCCCACCTCTTATGCCTGGTTTTTGCAAAGCATGTAGCATATTTTTTTGCAGTTTGGTGCATTTTCATTTAGAAGCGCATGTATATTTTATAAGTGTATGTGTACATACTTCTTGGTGATTTAGTTGTAAATGTCCTACATGCGGGGAAGCCACACAAAGGTCGCAGAGCTGTAGATGGAATTAAATAGCATTTCCTAATAGGAATTAATAAGGTGGGAATCAGAAACGTATAGGCAAAAGGGGGAAAATGCATTTTTCAACCAGGAAGTTATTGAGTGTTTGTAATCAAGTTGCTGATCTTGTAGAGGAGGCGGTCTGCCCTCCTCTTCCCTGTCACATAAATCTCTGCAGGCTCTCAAAGTTGTCACTGTGAAGGGCTAAATCTTTCAGGCTTTGCTCCTTTTTGTCCTGCAAAAACAACACAGTCCCACATCCTTGCTAGCACACCTGTTTCTCCCTCCTCCTTGCCGGGTAGTATCTAGCAAAACATATTTCACAGGTTCACCTGGATAGCACATTTGCTGATTTGACTTGAAATCTCCATAACTATGATGGACTTCTTTGCCTGACTTGGAAATCAGCTGCCTTTCAACCCCCATCTAGAGCACCTCTAAATCAAAGGAAATAGCAACATCGACTTCTTGCTACTGTTGTCATTATATTATTTTTATTAACTAGCCCATTATTATTTTAACGTTGTGAAGCAACAAATAACTCAATCTAGGATAATGAAATCCATGGCATTAAGGAAGTTTGAAATTGAAAGAACCCTTCGATTTTACATCTCTAGACAATTTGGAATGACAACTGAAACCTGTTAGCCTGTAGTCATCGTAATGATTGCTACATTTCATGTTTATTTAATTCTTTTGCCATTACATTTTGGGATGTTTTAAAATAATGAGCAATACATTTTTGGAGTAGATGTTTCATATTTTTCTCTCAAAGTTTGTGTTTTGCTATATAAGCAGAAAACATTTTATTTACTCATCTATTATTTTAAGTAACTCTATTGAATACCTACCATGTTCTTGGTATTGTTAGGTGCTGAGGATAATGAAGTGAACAAGAATGATACCACGATGTCATGGAGCTTATGTTTTTGTATGAGCATCATTTACTAGTCAATCAATCAATGAACACGATATTTTTTTATTTTAATTTTTAAATTTTTACTAATTTCAGAAAGGAAGGGAGAGGGAGAGAGATAGAAACAATGATGAGAGAGAATCATTGATCGGCTGCGTCCTGCATGCCCCCTACTGGGGATGGAGCCTGACCAGGAATCGAACCCATGACCTCCTGGCTCACAGGTCAATGCTCAGCCACCAAGCCATGTCGGCTGGGCAAACACGATAGTTTTTGTTTGTTTTTTAAAAAAATATATTTTATTGATTTTTTACAGAGAGGAAGGGAGAGGGATAGAGAGTTAGAAACATCGATGAGAGAGAAACATCGATCAGCTGCCTCCTGCACACCCCCTACTGGGGATGTGCCCGCAACCAAGGTACATGCCCTTGACCAGAATCGAACCTGGGACCCTTCAGTCCGCAGGCTGATGCTCAATACACTGAGCCAAAGCGGTTAGGGCAAACAAACACGATAGTTTTATGTTGTCATGGGCTCTGATAAAAATAAAACAGTTATGTGATAGTGATTGAGGGGCTGACTCCCTTAGAATGGGTGTCCAGGGAACCCTTCTCTGAAGAGATGACATAAGGTTTGAGAACAGAACCACAAGAAGAAGCCAGAAGGTGAACAAAGATTTGGGAAAGGAATTTTCCAGTGAAGTTCAGCAAAGGCCTACAGATGAGCTTGGTAGGTTGCAGAAGAGAGAGCCAGACTGAGCTGGGGTGTGAGATGAAGTCAAAGAGGTCCAGATCACATGGAAACGCTTAAGTCAGTGTCTTAGTCTGTTCAGGTTGCTATGAGAAAATCCCAGAGAGTAGGTGGCTTATAAGCAACAGGAATTTCTCACAGTTCTAGAGGCTGGAAGTCCAAGGTCTAGGTGCTGGCAGATTGGACATCTGGTAAGAGCCTGCTTTTTGGTTCCTAGACAGCTGCCTTCTTGCTGTGTCCTCACATGACAAAAGGGGTGAGTGAGCTCTCTTGTGTCCCTTCTATAAGGGCACTGGTCATATTCGTGAGGGTTCTACTCTCATGACCTAATCATCTCCCAAAGGCTCCACCTCCTAACATCATCCTATTGGGCACTAGCTTTCAACATGTGAGTTTAAATCAGGGAAATTGTTTGAGTTTTACTTTAAGTGAAACAGGAAACCATGGGTAAGGGGTAGGGTGGGGTTTAAACAGGGGTAACATGTTACAGAGCCTCTGCTTCTGGTGGAACTGCAATGCTGCGGTTGATGCCTGTCTTCCCTCTCCTATGTCTAAAGATGATGCTCACTATTCAGGTTGGAATTTCCCATACAGAGTTGGCTTTCCAAGACATCAGGAAATTCCTGAGAATGGGAGGGCACAGTGGATGCCTTGGGCACTGCGAATTTCCCTTTGGGACATAGGCACTCATTCCTTTGTTGTTGGGGGGATGTGGCTGCTGGTCACTCACAGAGAAGGCCTTGTGCAGGAATTCAGCAAAGACAGCTCCCTCACATCAGGTGACTCACCTTCTCAGGGACAGCTACATTTGATGACTGGTGTATACAAGGGCACAAAGGCCATGTCCCATTAGGGACAACTCCAAGGATCTATCCTAGCCCCAGAACTCCTTCTGGGCCAGGCTGAGGACTCTGCTGTAATTGCATCAAAGTCTGACTACTCCCCTCTTCTCAATTCTGTTTCCTTCACACCCCACAGTGGCTGATCCCCCAAACAAATCCTGATAAACCTCCTGCAAGCAAATCTCTGTATCACAGTCTGTTTCCTGAGGAGTCTGGCTTAAGGGTCCAATGAGGGGGTAACTGTTTATGCCTTCGATTTGTTCCTCAACTCTTTCTCTAGTAACAACTGGCAGAGTCCCATTGGATATTCCTGGAAACTTGTGAGCCTTGGCTGTTTGGAGAGGTCCAAGAATGACCACTTTTGTTGCAGAGCCCTTGATATCCTCCCTGTCATGGAAAAGAGCCCTGTGTTGCCCAAGGAGTCATAGTAAACAGATGGCACCCCATGGCTCCCGGAGCCAGCCAAGTTTAGAATAGTCTGTCAAGTGCTGAAATGTTTCCTTGAGATTTTTATGACTGTAGAATGTTTGAAGAGGCCAATATATATTAAGAAATGTAGACAAGAAAGGACAGCCTACAAAAGGGGAAAGGAAATAAGAAGTCTTTAAGACTTAGATTTAATATTCTTAGGAACAGAAATGAATGATTTAAAGCTTATTTGTTTATGTTTGTTTACCATTTGGTGCCTAGTGTTCTATGATATAATTTGCTTCACAATTTTAGGATTCTATTTTACATACCAATAACCCCTTATACTTTCTGTATACAGTGCATTTCATCTGGAGACTATCTGAGTAGCTATCTATAGAGGCACACACTCATACTCATGCTGATCTACACCGTGTAGCTAATATACGGAGAGGGAGAGATATGAAGTCACCCTACCTTAAAAACACCTTTGCTATTGAAATAATTTGTTGGATATGGTAAATACAGTCCAAGAATTTCTTTCAGAGTCTGCCTGTCCAAATGATGGAGTCAACCACACTATGAGTTTGTTTTTCTCTTGCTTCCTACCAAACTCATCTCTGCGTTGGTGGACATAAAAAAATCAAGCAGCAGGAATTATACTCTATGCTAAATATTTAAATTTTATATCTACAGAGCATTTATGGCTGATTTAACTATCAAATTATAATGCTAAGTAAACTTATGGAAAAATGATTTCCTAAGCATTTAAAAAATACAGTGCTGTGGGGTGATAATAGCATAATAAGGTCAAAAGGGCATCTGTGCTGGTGGATTCACAAAATTTTAGACTAATGTGAATTGACACAAACTATACAAGAAAACATTTTATTATATTGAACTTCAAGACACCAAGATCAGGAGCTAGAATTTATAAAACATAAGCTCAATCAAAATTATTTTTTTATGAAGTTTTGCAACTTTGTGATCATTTCTAAATCTAATGGATTCTTTTTACCCCAAATACTTAATTTGGTAAAAAGAAGCTTTAGAAATCAATAATTTTATATCATATTAACAAAGATTCATATTGCAATACAGCATATAATATTGAAATATTGGAACAACCTGAATGTCCATCTGTAGGGGAATTTTTATATAAATTGTGGTATGTGTGTTTATGCAATGTATTCTAGAATAAATGATGATGCAGATATATATCTATTGATCCTGGAAACATGGCCATGTTATATTATTGACTAATAAAAACAGATAGTAAAATAGCATAAATAATGTAATTCATTTATATATAATTGTATATAGATAGATAGATAGATAAAAGCAAATACATACATATTATATATACTTAAACTCATTTGGTTAGAAGTTCACCAAATGTTAATTGTGATTATCTCTACCTAAAGAGTAGAGTTTCAAGTGACATTTATTCTTTGCATCTTTTTCTTTACAATAACAATACATTATTTTTACAAAAAATTAACACTATATAGCATCTGAAGATAGTAGGCTCATCATTACTTTTTTTCTCCTTAAAGCACTTTCTTCATTGGCTTCCAGGACAGTATACTACCATGGTGCTCCACTAACCACACAGCCATTTCTCCATTTCCTTCCCCATCCCCATTCTCCCAATGCTGTGGAGATCCACCGCTCAATCTTTGGTTCCCCTCTCTATTTATTATCCTGGTGACCATCCCATCTTAAGGTTTTAAATGCTGTTTATCCTAGACATCATCTATCTTGGCATCCATATGAATATCTTTATGTTCTCCTCTATATTTTAGGTATTTGAAGGCTGACAACTCTATTTTCTAAACTCTTGTAGGTTGGATTAGGGTTGCAATTTAGGTTCTGCCAATGACAAGTACTTCTATGAGAAGTAGAAGATAGCAAGGATGCTGAAGCCATTTTCCTCCGACATGCATGAGTGTTTCAGAGGCTGGGCTCCACATTTCGTTTCTCTCGCCCAGTGTCATGGGTGTGAGGTATGTAATGGTGGGAATGGTAGCAGTGTCTTGACTTCGGGATCACAGCTCTGATGAAGGGACTTCGGAATTAAAAAACAACAACAGTGGTGGTCCCTGAATTTTGTTCTTTCAGCCCTTCTAACAAATCTGTAAGTTTCTGTCTTAAATACCTGGAGTGGTTTTTCTGTCATGCCCTGAATCCTGATGAATAGGTCAATGATTCTAAAGTTTCGTCTTCAGTCCAGGTCTCTTTTTTGAACTGTTGGACTCATACACCCAACCTCCTGCTTGACATTCCATTTGAAGGTCTAATAGTCATCTCAACCTAAAATTCAAGAGTCAGCTCTGAGCTTCCCACCAACACCTGCTTCTTCCACAACTTTCCTCATATCAGTGGATGGCAATTATACTTCCAGTTGCTGGCACCAAACTTTTTGGAATATTTTTTAATCCCCATTTTTCACATCTCATGTCATGTCTGTCAGTAAGTTCTATTGTCTCTGTCTTCTGAATCTCTCTCTGTTTTCCCTGAAAGCATGTATGTTCCATAAAGGTGTGGACTTTTGTCTGTTTTGTTCCTGGCACATGGTGCTTAATAATTACTTCTAGACTGACAGCACAATGAACTATATATTAATTATTCTTTTATTGTCATATAAATGGAAATCTATGTGCCGAGTTGCTTGTTTGAGATAGTTTTAGCCATCAACTGTATATGTTTTTATAATATCACTTTAATAATTTAGCTTTTATAACTTAACTTTAAGCCACTTCTTTGTACAAATTCTTGATCTGAAGTTAGTGATTAATATAAGGATTGACTTGGATAATATTTCCTCCACAACTTAATGGTGCTGGCTTTGGCAAAAAAATTTGTGTGTGTGTGTGTGTGTGTGTGTGTGTGTGTGTGTGTGATATATATATAGTGTGTGTATGTGTGTGTGTGTGTGTGTGTGCATGCATGCAAGTGTGCTCATGCAAGGATGATGTGTGTGGTTTAACAATATGGGCCTGATTTGATTGAGCCCAATACAACAGGAAACTGTTGGGATATTAACCACCCACCCCAACCAGTATTTATAATAGAAATAAGCCTTCACCATAAAGCCTCTCCAACAGGCCTTGTAACTATAATGGCACTAGCAGGTGCCACCACAATAAAGAAGCCAGCCTCCCCATGAACAAATATTAAATTAAAAAAATCAATCAATCTGCAGTCTCAGTTCTGGTCCCAATAACAGCAAACTCCGGGTTTGTCAGCACATTGTTAGCAGGTTAAAGACCTTGAGATTATTATCCTTTTACGTGAACCAGGCAGTTGGCTCTTGTCCTCCCACAGTTGCCACTTTGGCATTGGCATGCCAGTGTTGATGGGACTCGTGGCCTGAGGGCAAGTCCTTTGGCCCTAAAAGCTGGCAGGAAGCAGCAGGATTTGCAGGGTGGGCTGGCTGGTGATGCTCCTCTAGGAAAGCCAAGAAAGCTGGTTATTTTTCAGGGTGTGATGTCATCCAGACATGGTGGGGGGTGGCAGTCCTGTGCGATGGTCCCACCTCTTGTGATTCAGTTAGTCTCAGAAAGCACTCCCCCTCCCACCCCACCCCCCTCTGTCTCTGTCTCTTCTTTATGATCCATCCCTGCCTGCCCAGGACACCTAAGCTGTTTTCCCTCTCGTTCCCTTTCTGCTCCCCTTCTCACTCCTGTCCCTGTTCTGAGACCCCACATGCTTTCTTACACATCCCCACACTGAAGCAACAATGGCCAGCCAGGCTCTTTCTCCGGCTTTGGACCACGATGCCAGGCAATCTGGTTCTGTGGTGACTGTCCCTGAGGAGTAGGTGGGCAGCCTGCTGTGGAATTTCAGCCATCACATGCAGCAGGAATACATGCTCTGTTTCAGACTGCCTTGATTCCACCCAGCTCCGTGGCGGGTCACAGATGTTCACTCTCTGGGTCCCGGAGTTCTTACTGAAGAGTCTGTCTATGATTTCAACCCCCAATGTCACTGGAGTGAGTGCTGGGCCTTAAAATTCTGCTTTGGGAGGATTTAGGTTCTCTAACTGAGAATTATCCAGGGCAGTGCTTCTCATACTTTCAAATGCATAGGGATCCCTGGGATGTTGTATTATCTATATATCTATATCTATACTATATATCTATATCTATATCTATATCTATATATCTCTATCTCTATATATAGATATATGAATATATCTATATATAGATATATATATTTCAGAGAGGAAGGGACAGGGAGAGAGAAACATCAATGATGAGAAAGAATCACTGAACGGCTGCCTCCTGCACGCCCTCCAGTGGGGACTGAGCCTGCAACCCGGACATGTGCCCCACAGGAAATCAAACTGTGACCTCCTGGTTCACAGATCAATGCTCAACCACTGAGCCATGCCAGCCGGGCCCACTGGGGTTTTTTAAAGTGCCAATTCAGAGTCAGTAGGTCTACAAGCTCCTGTGTGGTGCTGATGCTGCTGGTCTGTGGATCACACTTTGAGCAGTAAGAACTAAAGTGAGGGGACTTGGGGGAATCTTCAGAAATGTCCCATACTTTTCTTCTGGAGATCTGTGGAAACCGCCTTCGATTCAGAATGAAACATGTGACTCTTTTATCCTAGAATTTTCCTAGAATTTGTCTCTCCAGCCAAATCACTGAAAATGTGGCTAACTAGCCGATGAGAAAACGTGTGTATAGATACTATATTTCTTTTCGTTAAGATTGCTCTTAAAATAGTGTTAATGGGCCACCCTTGTGATCATGTGTAAGTTACAAATTGAAGAAAACAAACAAGCAAAAACCAAGAAAATGAAACAGCCGCCCGTAAAAAGACATAAAGACCAGTTTGTTTCCTACATTAGCTCCACACACCATTTGTAGCACCATTGGATCAGGGAGGGGATTTATGCATAATTTATGGATAATTCACATTGGGAGGAAAGTAGTGTATATCAAATACAACACAAGAGCTATATCTGTTAAATTTTTTTATCTGTCACTGAATGAAAGGCCCCTTTCCCCATTTCATATGTTTTCATTTTCAGGCTGATAAGGAAGAAAAAATTTAAGACATGCTTTCCTCTTCTTGACACCAATCAATCTTCTCTCTCCAGATCTTTGCCCTGGGCCAAAATCACCATAAAAAGATAACAGGTTTGAGGTGCTGAGATAGTTCACCCGATTTAGGCCACAGCTCTGCTAAAATACCTGTTAGACATATGTAGCTGGTATTTTTAAAACACATTTTTCAATTTGACATGAATTTCCTGGACAATTTCCTGGCATGCATTTTGTTACTCCACCAGAAGTGTTTAGAATTGGATAATGCAATAATTTACCAGGGGAAACAATGAGTAGTGAGAGCTTCTAACATAAAACTGAGCATCGGGAGTCCAGTCCACACATGCAAAGGTGTGTGTGTGTGTGTGTGTTTTGTTATTGTTGTTGTTGTTGTTATTTGGGGTGAGGATGGTAGAGGGCTGTGGGAGATCTGAAATATTACTCTCTACGTCGGTGTTTTAGCTCCAAAATCATGTCATTCCTCTGAGCCTCAGTTTTCTTATTCATCAAATGGGAATGGTAAGTGGTGCAGTGCAGTTGTCTGCTACACATGTGTGTTTTGGAAATCAAATGAGGTGATGTAAAAAAAAAATGAGGTAACATTAAAAACCGTGTACAAACCTATGGTAAATTTTATTCAGGTAGGACTCAAAATCCAGGCATCAGGGCATCCCCAAATACTCCCACCTGTGGCCTTACATGCCAGGTTATCTATAATAATAAAAGCGTAATATACTAATTAGATTGGACGTCCTTCCAGACTAAGCCAGGGCTGCGAGGGAAGCCTGGGTCCTGGGTGTCAGAGGGAAGCCGGTGCTGGCAGCCGGGGGAAGGAAGGCCTACTCTTGCACAAATTTCGGGCATCAAGCCAGTAGTAGTTAAATAAGATGGGTCAGGCCCTCATTCTACTGTTAGCCCATGAACTCACTCCCCACACAAGCTTTAGGCCAATGTCAACTGAGAGTCTCAGTGGACTCACCTTTCTTTTGGTCACCAACTTCTCCAATTCCTTTCACTTCCATGGATTCCTGATCTCCTTCACATCTTGCTTTGTGTTTGGTTACTAAGCCTGTTGCACACTGTCCCTTTTGCTTTGATTTTTCCAGGCAGCTACTTAAACACTAGTTGTGTGTTTTGCTGCAATAGTGCTATAGCAGTTGCTGCAGTTTTGCTAGTCATCAAAAGGCTTCCTTGCACCCCACCGGTAGGGCTCAGTGGTTGAGCGTCGACCTATGAACCGGGAGGTCACGGTTCATTTCCCGGTCAGGGCACATGCCCAGGTTGCGGGCTTGATCCCCAGTATGGGGCGTGCAGGAGGCAGCTGATCAATGATTCTCTCTCATCCTTGATGTTTCTATTGCTCTCTCTCCCTCTTTCTTCCTCTCTGAAATCAATAAAAATATATTTTGGAAAAAAAAAAGGCTTCCGTGCAGCTGTCCCAGTAAAGCGCACAGGTTAAATTAAATGGCGTTCCTGTTCTTAAAATTCCCTTGGAATTTTTGCCACTCAAATTTTATCACAGGCAACTTTCTTAAAAAAGATTTTTTTTTTTTAGATCTCCAGTGACATTATTGGCCATTACTCCTTATCCTTCTCTATTCCTGCACTCGTTTGTTTGTCAACCTATCTTTTCTCTTCTCTTTCTCTGCTTTGCTCCTCCCGTTTTGCTTAGGTTAGTAAGGAATTCTGCTCCCTGGACTCTTGCTTCAGATTCACACATAAAAGCACTTCAGAAAGTATCATGCTCTGTGAAAGTGTGTCAGCCCCCTGCCTTTTAACATGGTGTTGACTTGTTATGGGCTGAATTGTCTCCCCCCAATTTCTATGTTGAAATCCTAATCCCAGTATCTCAGAATGTGACTGTTTAGAGATAGGGTCTTCAAAGAGGTAGTTAAACGAAGTCATTCGGGTGGGCCTTTATCCACACGGTATCCTTATAAAGAGGGTAGCCACAGACAAGCACAGAGAGAAGGCCCTGTGAAGACACAGGGAGAAGATAGTCAGCTGTCTACCGGTCAGGGAGAGAGGCCTCAGGAGGAACCAGCCCTGCCGACACCCTGATCTTGAGCTTCTGGCCCCAGAATCGTGAGAATATAAATTTCTGCTGTTTAAGCCAACCAGTCTGTCATACTTTATGGCATCCCTAGCAAACGATTTCATACATGACCAATAGAAATACATAGTGAGCCACGTAGTATTTTAAAAATTTCTAGTAGCCACATTAAAAGGTCAAAAGAAACAAGTGAAATCAGTGATGCTGTATTGTAGTTAACCCAATATATGCAAAATATTATCAATATGGGATCAATATAAAACCGATGGGATATTTTAGGTTCTTTTTTTCATTGTCCTAAAAAATGTTGTGTATTTTACACGTATGGTACCTCTCATTTTGGTCCGGCCACATTTCACAAAGGCCAGTGGCTATTATCTTGAACAGCATAGTTTTCATGGCACCAAGCACTATGCCATATTTTGACATGACCTCTCCTTTAACCTGGGGCAGCTGAAATCTCAGGCAGAGGTGGAACATAGTATAAAACTTCACCCTCTCCTTATTGTGAGTGATACCCACTTCCCCCCCAGAGGTCTAGGAAGCCAGGGTCAGCAGTTTTAAACATTTCCCCCTTCCTATGACAAAGGGATTATCAGGAGGGAAATATACATAGCAATGTCCTGTACCAGTAGTTTCTTCAACCCTAGTACAGACTTTCCCAGCCAGGTTTGGCAACCATTAGCATTTTCCACTAACTAACCACACAGCTGATTTGGGGTGACCTTTTCCTCTGATCCTTTCATTGTTCAAGGCCCATTCCCTGGTCCCATTTGTAAGGAAGTCCTGACCACTCCAGGCTTATCTGCTCTGAATCTCTGTAACATGTGCAGTCTGAACCATATTCCCTTGCTTTTAAGTATTTTGTATCTTTTACTATTGTTTCACTTGCATTTATCTTGTTTTCACAACTAGGTTACAGGACACATGATGGCATGATGGCTTAGAGCAGCGGTTCTCAACCTGTGGGTCGAGACCCCTTTGGGGGTCAAACGACCCTTTCACAGGGGTCGCCTAAGACCATCGGAAAACACATATATAATTACATATTGTTTTTGTGATTAATCACTGTGCTTTAATTATGTTCAATTTGTAACAATGAAAATACATCCTGCATATCAGATATTTACATTATGATTCATAACAGTAGCAAAATTACAGTTATGAAGTAGCAACGAAAATAATTTTATGGTTGGGGATCACCACAACATGAGGAACTGTATTAAAGGGTCGCGGCATTAGGAAGGTTGAGAACCACTGGCTTACAGGGAAGCAACATAGTTCTGGGCTATGTCCTATTTTTGCAACTTACAGGCTGTGTGATCTTAGATGATGTACTTAGCCTCTCTGTGCCTCCATTATATAGGGTTCAAACTACCCACTTCACAGGATCTTCATGAAGATTAAATGTGAGAAGGTATCTCCAAAGCCTAGTTCTTAGTAGGTTTTCCATAAACAATAGCTGATATTGTCCACTTATTATTTCTGATTTATTGAACACCTATTAAGGGCCAAGCACAGGGCTCAGTCCTGGGGATACAGTTGTGAGCAAGAAAAGCTTGCTACTTATTGACTTCTTGGATGAAGGACCATGCTGTGCATTTCTGTTTTATTTCGTGATTGCAGAGTGCACGATAGAAATTCAGTAAGTATTGTTTATGGAACAATTGGGCCAAAACATAGATTGAAAATATCAAAGTCCATTGTGAGTTTGATATGGGTTTGCTACCTGGTGGCCAAGGTGAAATGGGTTTTTAATAATTCTTTGGATTCTTCCTCAAAAAGCGTTCTTCAGAGGTTCCTTAGTTTGATTGTCAGTATGCTTTATTTTAAGTGGTGTTTTGACAGCTCAAGATCAGATTTACTTTCCTGTAAGTTTCACTGGAATATCTTGCTAGGTTGTTTTAGTGATTAGTCTGTATTGCCAATGGGCACTCAAAACATTGAAAATTACATGGAAGGGCTATGGAACACAGGAAATTTTACAACAGGAAATCTCAGTAAGTCTAGTTGAGTCTGCAATTGTGCCACCCCATAATTACGTCCCTTTGTAATGCTTATCTCTTTAAAATATATAGTATTTGTATAAATAACACATATGCATATGTACAGTACACATATATTAGCAATCTGAACCTGCATAGTAGTTTCACTGTAAATTTACCCCTGTCTTTGTAAATAAATCTCACTAAAACTAACTTAATACCATGCTCTTTCTGGGATTAAGTATATACCCCTTCTTTTTTCTTTCTCTTTGGCATTTAGTCCTTGCAAATCTCCCTCTGTTTGGCTACCTTGGAATTGAGGACATTCTTAGTAAATTCCCTTTCATTTTTTTTTTTTACACAGAGAAAAGTAGAGCAACTATGATTCCAACCTTTGTAAATAATTAAGATCCTTGAGTCTTTGTATCATTCTGGTTGCCCTCTGTTGTACCTTCTTGATTTCAATAATATTCTTTTCATATTAATGCGATCCGTCTTGTAGGACTGCCCTCGCTGCATTCCAAATGGAGGCTCTCCTCCAGCCCCCTCCATTCTCACACAGTAATTGTTGACCTGCATTCAGGGCTCTGCAACCACGATTCCATTTCCTATTCTTCCACTGCTGGAATTTCCCCCTTCTGCGCTTTCTCCCTGCACTGTCTTTATTATCCACTCACCCATTAAACCCCAAACTTCAGGGCGATCTTCAGTACCTTTCTCTCTCTCCTTGGTCACAAATAGCCACCTGCTAAAGGCAACTGCTTATGCTAAGAAACCATGCCTGCTGAAGATATAAATAGGCTCAAGAGGTGTTTGGAGACACTCAGATATGAGAGAGCCCTAATGAACTCATGAGGGGAAGTAGGAGGTAAATGGCTAAAGTTTTCTGGGTGCAAGAGAAGCAATAGCCATGCTCAAAGAAGGCCACTGCCATGTTGGCGCCTTTGCCAGAAAGGAACACTGCCCCCAGTGGACCTATTCTGTGAGCTGCTGTGATATTCCCTGTGCCCCTTTCTGATGCTCCTTGGGTCTCTGAGTTCTTCCCTGTAGCTCTATCACGCCCAGTCTCTGGTTTACTTTTTGATTACCAGAACATTCTCCCTTCTTGACTCCAAGGTATTCTGCACATGGTTGCCCAAATAATTTCTCATGCCTGGCACTGGGATCATGGTATTCAGTGACTCACTCCTCCAGTGGCTCTTCATGGCTCTAATCTAATCAATCTTCTTGATTGATTGAAGGCCTCCAGCAACTTAAACTGGATTTGCCTGTTTGAAGTGATCCTCTGCCATTTATTTGCCTTCTTGTCACTCACCTACTTCTGCTAGATTTGATCTTTCTTGACATATTTGTCCCGTTCTCTCCCTTCCCAGTCATTTCAAGTTTATGTTTCAACATCTTCCAAATTTCATTTCTTCATTTCTTTACATTACTAAACTTCAATCTCTCCCCAACATCTTGCTTAAATAATTTCACCCAATCACAAACCCTTATACCAATCCTATGCTTCTCTTGAATATATTCATGTAATAATTGTAAAATTTAAATATTTGTTTAAAACCATGTGTCCATGTTGGAAAAAGCAGTATTCATTTTAGATGTGCATATTTATTCCAGAAGTGCCAGAGAAACTGGGAATTTGGGCCAGTTTTATCCACTGTAGTCAGCTAATCTGCCAGTTTGATCTCAGAAATCAAATAAATTCTAATAACTTGGTTAGTACATTGTTTATTAAAAAAATCTGAAACTATTAGAAATATATGGATAGGAACAACTTTTTATGCAATAATTCTTAAGAGATTGTGTGTGTGTGTGTGTGTGTGTGTGTGTGTGTGTGTGTGTGTGTACTGAGAAAAAGTAGGGGTATCAAAATGAGCTAGGCAAGATTTTTAAGAACACCCATATTTGAGACCCCTTTATACCATTCTAGTGGTCCTCTGATGAACCTTCTTGATTGCAATAGTTTCTTTCCTTGTCTCACTGATGATAACCATTTTATGGGGTTGCTTTCATGTCATCCCACATGGAGCTGTTCCTCCAGCAACCTCCACTGTAATGTGATCATACTTGTTGAATTGCATTTCATAGCTGCCAGTCATGACTCAAAGGGTGAAAACTGAAACAACATTTCAATGCCATTTATACATCCCTTCTCTTTCCTCATTCCTCACCTCTGGGGGGAAAAAAGTAGAATATTTTCAACTCTGGTGATTCGATGGTGAGAAAAGCTATCATCCCTGACTAGTGGTAATAAAAATGCTTCCAACTTTTCTGAAGGGCATTTTGCCATTACATGTTGAGAGCTTGCATTTCTACTTCAGAAGCCTATGATCAGGCAATCAGAAATATTGTAAAAAATTTATATGCAATGATGTTAGATTGTTGGATTATGGTTATGTTGTTTACAGGATTTGGTATAATCTTTCTCTGTTACGCTTAGACACCATTTTGGAGAATGTCCAGAAAGTGGAAGTTTCCATAATGGCATGCCAGCAGAGACAGGATCTTATGACTTCTTAGAAATTAGAAAATTAACGTCTAAAAATCCCAAACAGTTTCTTTCTCCAAAAATGGGAAATTCACATTTGCTTTTAGGGATTATTCAGTTGTTGACTGGACTAACAGTATGTTGTTGGCCTCTATACCAATCCTGGATTTCATATTTATGAGCAGATAATCATCTTTTCTCTTATTGGGGCCACTGTTACATCCAGTTTCTGTAGTGAGCAGATAAAAATAATTCCTAACTGATGTAAGAGACTAACATGATAGGTACAAGATGGCGAGGTTTGGAACATTCAACTTATAATTACAAAAAGTCTGAAATCATTTATTGTTTTACTTAGCAATGTGCTATGGTTTTGTGTGTGGTGTTTTAGATAAGCAGTTACAGCTACAATAACTATTAGTATAGAAATTTATAGTTTGCAAAGCATGTCTACAGATCTGATTTTATTGGCTGTGAAAGAAACTTGGGTAAGAATTTAGTACAAAGAAAACTTGCAAAGTTACTTGGAGTTCTAGCTTTGGGTCTGGCACTAGCTAGCCGAGAAAGAAAAACCACTGTTACAGGGATTCATATTTGGTAATTATCACTTGGACAATCCCATTAGGAAATTATGAGTAAGAAGTCATATTTCACTTCCAGGAACATCTTCTAGTGGTGCCCCTCTACACTGCTTTTAAAAATATATACCACTTATAGTTACTTTAACTAAGAGGTCACCAGCAAGTAAAATTCATGACTTGATTAGATCTAAAATTATTATTAAAAGAGGTGAAGTTCAAATTAAAAACCCTTCAAATGACTATCTCCCTCAGGATAAAGCAATATGTTACACACCCTGTTTAGTTTTTGCTCTAATCTCTACCATCTAGCCATGT
This sequence comes from Myotis brandtii, assembly GCF_000412655.1. Taxonomy (NCBI): domain Eukaryota; kingdom Metazoa; phylum Chordata; class Mammalia; order Chiroptera; family Vespertilionidae; genus Myotis; species Myotis brandtii. The sequence continues at coordinate 9,400,837 of NW_005356674.1, forward strand.
GACAGGCTTTTAATTCCTCAGACTTTGCCATTCCTTCTCTTGCCTCTGGGCCTTCACTTGTGTGTTTCCCTCTGCCTGAGCATCTTTTCACTACCCTCCCTGCCCTTCACCGGACCTCAAGTGCTAGTTTGAACTTCTCTATTTCAGAGGAGACTCCTCTGACTCCCATGATTATTGGGCGGACTCACAGTAATGCCCGGCAAACATTCCGGTTGCTCCCCGATATTTCTTAGCCCTCTCACACATAGGCAGAATCATGTGACATTTTCTGGCCAATGAATGGAGAGCAGAAAAGGCACATGCTAATTTTATGAGCAGTGAAAGCTTGCATCTGATTCTCCCTCTCCCTTCTCCTCTGGGTGATAAGAAACATCCCAGGGGGTAGAATGTCTGTCAGCCTGAGTCCCTATATGACCATGTGGAGTGCAGAGCCCTATGTTGAATAGGGAGCACAGATGAGAAAAAATCTTAGTTGTGTTTGGTTACTTTGTTACTATAGCATATCCTAACTCAACATGACTAATACAGATCTCCCTCCCTATTATGTGCTCCTTTGCAACTTTTATTTCCTCCTTATAACTCTTATCAGGTGGCTAACAACTTTTTAATACAGGTCTTTCCCTTTAGACTGTCAGATCCATATGGGCAAGAATGATATCTGTTTCATTTATCATTAAATCCCTAGCACTTAGTTACTAAGTGATACATGTTGTTTGAGTAATATATATACTAGAGGCCCAGTGCATGAAATTTGTGCATGGGTAGGGTCCCTAGCGGCTGCTGGCTGCTGGCCAGGGCTCCTCCCTTCTCCCAGCCGCCTGCTGCCACCAGCCCCACCCCCTGGTCAAACTTCCAGTCGAGGGGACAATTTGCATATTAGGTTTTTATTGTATATGATACACACACACACACACACACACACACACACACACACACATATGTATATGATGAATGAATGAAAGAGGTGAGAGCTAATACAGCTAATATATCTTATAGTTTGTCATTGTGCATAGACCACTCTATTTATAGTATACTAGAGGCCCGGTGCACAAATTTGTGCACCAGTGGCGTCTCGGCCTGGCCTGTGGGATTGGGCCAAAACCGGCTCTCTGACATCCCCCGAGGGGTCCTGGATTTCGAGAGGGTGCAGGCCAGGCTGAGGGACCCCACCAGTGCACAATCAGGGCCAGGGAGGGCCACAGGAGGTTGGCCAGCCGGGGAGGGACCACAGGAGGGCTCCAGGGCATATCCAGCCTATCTTGTTCAGTCCCGATAGGCAGCAAGCTCACCTACTGGTCGGGGCATCTGTCCCCTGGTGGTCATTGCATGTCATAGTGAGCTGTTGAGTGGCCTTAGCATATCATTAGCATATTATGCTTTGATTGGTTGAATTACTGGCCAGTTGACTGGACACTTAGCATATTAGCCTATTTTATAGGATAGGCAAATATTGGCAAACTCCACTATTACAGAGAATATAAGGTTGAAACATTACTTATAATAATAAATTCAAAGAGCTGAAGCTAGAAGGAAACTTAGACACCATCTAATTTAGGTTGTCTCTAAGTGAGGTCCAAAGAACATCTACATTGAAATAACCCAGGGGTGTTTTTTAAAAATTAGTTCTATGAATGGGCTCAGCTAAAGTAGACTTCTATTCTGGAATGCCATTGCCATAGAGAAAAAGTGAGGCCTAAAAATCAAATATGAGCCCATGGCTCATGGTATTGCCACATAACGTTCACACTCACCTAAACCAGAGTGAATCCCAAATTCTGGTGATGGGGCCTTAATATTTGCATTTTTTTTGCAAGCACCCCAGGTGATTTTATGCCCTGGAGTTTGAGGACCACTACCATAGTTCAACAAATTGGGAAGGCAGGTGAGTGTGATTACACTGCCATCGTCATTGTTCCTTGGGGGCTGGTGGTTAGTAACTATGATAACTTCATGAAATCATTTCCGAGAAAAAATTTCACCACTGATCCATTGGTAGCTATCCTAGGTGGCAGTACGGAGCTCTTCACAGTTGAAGAGCAGAGTGGGTGAGTGCCCTCTGGAGTCAGACTCTCTGGTTTTCAGTTCTGGTTCCACCAATTCCTAGATGCCTAGACTAAATCTAGTTGTTTACCCTCTGTGCCTCAATTTTGTCATCTGTAAAATGGGGATAATAATATCTATTATTATAATACTATAATAATATCTATTTCATAGGATTTTGAGAATTAAATGAAATGATCCCTATAAAGCCCTTAAGAAAAAGTACACACTCAATGTAAATGAGCTATTATTTTATTATTGTTCTGAGTCCTGTGCTTTTTTCAATACTTTAAAATATTTATATTATTATTTTGAGGAGATTTATAGCAGAGTTATCTGTTCATGGGAAATGTAATTAGACCTTGAAGGTAAATAAATTCATAGTACTATGCTGGCCTTTATCAGATGATCTTTTATGATACCTATGAACCTTGCTTAAGTAGATGAGAATGCAGGTTTACACAGAAGACAGATTAATAGGTTATCATTTGCTTTCTAAATATAATTCTTTTTAAAGGAAAGATTCCTATAAGATTGATTTGAATAAAAAATTCCGTGCTACCTTTAAAGCATGATTGTATACAAAAAAATGAGTTTATATGAAACTTTTCAGAGATATGTTTATTGTGCAAATGAAAAAGTTCTTTTCATTTGTCTCGCCCTCAAGTCTGCCTTTTGAGGTAGTGTAAACATAGATATCACTGCTCACCAGCAGAGCGTTGGGGATTGAGTTGATTGGATGGTATTTCATTTGGAAGTAGCATTTTAGAAAGGACATCAAGATTGAGAATCACAGACTTGTTAGCGATAGAAGGGCACCTCACTTCCAGCGACTCTCAAATGCCCGTATGTGGATGGGGACCAGCCTGGGACAGAGTTTTCACTGGCTTATGTTGCAATGAGAAAAATAACTTCTAAAATGAAGTTTCTTCCAAGTAAAAGGCCGTTCTTTATTTGATTTTATGTCTTCTTATTTAGGGGTTTAAAATGTCCTATCTTTTATGAAGTTTTGGGTATGAATATGACTTTTATTGTCCTTACTGGATAAAACAAAAAGTTGGCATTTCTACTTGGTACTCTACATTAATTTTTCACATTCCTTTAAAAAGCCGAAGGGAAAATAATAAAATGAAATAAAGAAAAAATAAAAAAATAAAATGTCCAAGGAAGACTGAAATTCAACCCTGATATTAAGAGAGATCTCAAAGGTCAGAGACAATAAGTAACATGTAGAAGAATATAGAGCTAGTGCTAAAGCCAGCACTTGAACCCTGTTCTCCACATGTTTTCTGCTCCTTAAGACACTTTCTTATCATTGGGCCTTTTATTGTTTCTTTGTGTCAGCCTGCCTTTAATCATCTCATTCAGATAATATTTGCATGTATGTCCGATTGCTACAGATTTGCTCCCAGTATGTAATAGCATTTCCTTTTGTATGAGTTTATCTCTCTCTCTCTTTCTCTTTTTTTTTTTTGGTCCCTTTTACAAACATAATGTTGTTAATTTAGTACTTAATTGGGTTGTTAGGACTAAGTAGTAATTTATTCATTTATTATAACAAAAAGATCTATTAAAACTTTGTTTTTTCTTATGAAAAACAAGTGGAGTTTGGCCTTTTTTGCTTCTAAAACAGAGCCTCACACTGAGACACTATGGAGGGAGCTGAGGGTCACTTTTCAGCTCACGGAAAGTTATAAATTATTCAATGAGACGATGATGGACATGTGGAGGTGTTTGCAATGAGTTTGTTTGTTAAAATATAGCTCATCTTCTCCTTTTTGTTTGAAAAGTAGACCACTGGGTAGACTAAAAATTCAAGCAAAACTCCGTTCCTTGTTCATGGAGTTTAGACTTTTACCTTCTAATGATGTGTGGGTTTCAGTGCAGAACATGTATGGCAGCCAACAATTATGTTCTGGTATAGGCTGCTTCCTTCCTTCCTTCCTTCCTTCCTTCCTTCCTTCCTTCCTTCCTTCCTTATTCTTATTCTTATTCTTATTCTTATTCTTATTCTTATTCTTATTCTTATTCTTATTCTTATTCTTATTCTTATTCTTATTCTTATTCTTATTCTTATTCTTATTCTTATTCTTATTCTTATTCTTATTCTTATTCTTATTCTTATTCTTATTCTTATTCTTATTCTTATTCTTATTCTTATTCTTATTCTTATTCTTATTCTTATTCTTATTCTTATTCTTATTCTTATTCTTATTCTTATTCTTATTCTTATTCTTATTCTTATTCTTATTCTTATTCTTATTCTTTCTTATTCTTCTCTCTCTCCTTCCATTTACAAACAAAAATAATTGGAAACATATCTGAGAGTGGATCTTTGTCTGGAGAAAGTACAGGGGGGAAATATTCCTGTGATCATGTTGGGGAAACCCACCCTCAGCCTGGTCACGATGAGGAGGATGAGGATTCTCCCAGAGCCCTCTCTGTGTGAGTAGCTGGAGGTGGGCTTCTCCACCTGACAGGGCAGGCTGGGCATGGTCTCTGTTCCCTTGAGCCACATGGAGGTCAGGGGTCCAGTTCAAGTTTCTCAAAAGAGCTCATGGCCCTTCCATGGTGCTGCTGTTTTAGTTTTTTTTCTAGTCACCTTTTCTGGTTTTGGTTTTCCTCTTTTTTCAGAGTGAGAAAAATTCTTTTCAAAGGGCTTTCTCCAATTCCTGGTAGTCATTTGTGCAGTCCTAAAGATTTTGACTTTAAATACTTGTATATGTCCATTGTGTGTTCATTCCTTTCTAATTTACATGCTGTTGTTTATTTTATTACTAAGCTATATGTGAGAATATGGATGTATACATACATGGTCATTTGTGTAGTTATGTTTATATACATACATTTCTATGCTTTACATATACTTATTTCTATGTTTGATGTATGTATACTACATATGCATCAAACATAGAATTAAAATATATTCTCATATATTTTAAATCCAATATTTAAGTCTGAGTAAACTTTCTCAAATAAATACATTTAGAGAAAGATAGATAAAATATGCACTTAATTAACAAGCCAAAAAGGAGGGAAAACACCCTATGGAAAAATAATGTATAATAAACTAGAGAAGCATAACAGAATCATGGACACAGCCTATTACCATCATGTATTTATACATTCTGGCCAATGTAGCTGAACTCATGGGTTGAATGTAAATAGCATCTTTTGAAATATAGTGAATTGTCCTGTTCTGGGGCTAATGAATGGAGAGGTGTACCTGCTACTGTGAACTTCAAAATACACATATACATGTATTATATATCAGTTCCAGGAAGCCCTATTGGAACATCATTTATTTCCTTCTCTTCTTATTCTTCTTCCTTAAATTTGAAAAAAAAAGCCTCTGTTATTACCTGTGGTATGCTCTGAACACTCATTCACTATTTTCTTGCTTGCCCTGCCCTCAGAAACTGCACATTTAAATCCCATTTGCTAGGGCAGCAGCAGGACTGCTTAGAGGTGACAGCCCCCTCTATAGACAATTGCCCCGGGTCAGAGCCATTGGGAGTAGTCTGGATAGGGCCACAAGACAATTGGAGTGGCACACATACAGGAAAACCAAAAAAAAAACCCCCACAAACATCAGCAACAACGCAAAGCAGAGCAAGATCCTTTCCCCCTTATTTCCCTTACAAGCGAGATAAAGGCGGTGAGAATAGGTTGATATTTGATGAATTGGTTCTATTCAGAGGAGTGCTATCATTTTAATGTCCTTTTTTTTTTTGAAAATGCACCCACAGTCTCTGAATTCCCATTAATGCAAAGTTCAGATAAAGCTGATGAAAAGCATCTGCCATCTTGATAGTTGCCATGGCAGATGGCGCCAGCCTTTATGCTTTTATCAGTATTAGTATCAGAACACACTTTGTGTTCCAAGCTGAGATAAAAATCATTGAAGCTGTACCTGGAAGAGGCAGTGCACACTGCAGGCCCCACTGCTCTGCATCTCCATGAAAGCCATACACGGCCTGTTCTTGTGGCTCATTTATTAGTGCCGATCCTATTTGCAAACTTGGAGGATGAGGGGTGTTGTCTAAAATGCCCCTCTACCCTTTGCCACTGGTCCCTTCGGAATGTGCTGGGAGGCAAGCACATCAAGCAATGCCCATTCATCCTAACCTGCCGGTCCTCTGAGAAATCCTGTGGGGGGCGCTCAGTGTCAACCTTGGGAAAGGAAGAGCAGTGTGAAAACAGAGCCCTTTGCGTAGTTTGAGTGAGTGTGGCTCAGGCTCTGGAAGAGTGCCTGCAGCTTCTTTCAGCAAGCGCTTTAGGACATTGTGATCCCCACCTCTTTCTCTTTCTCTGTCACAACTGCTGCTGCCAAGTGCCGCACGTTGGTGACATAGAACTGAAATCTTGCACCGTCTCCCCACACTTGGCCTCGGTCCGGTTCTGCAGCCTGCTGCAGGATGGCCCAGTAGGCCATTGTTTATTCCAAATGTCCCCAGCCACGAGACTTCAGAAAGTTAAAGCCATTCCACCAGTTCATTATCGTGCATTTCCAAATATGGTGACAGGTTCTCCCCAACCTCTTGCTTCCACCGTTTTAGTTATGTGTGCTTGTTTTTGGTAGCATTGTTGCCTGATGAATAGAGAGGTTGTGAGATCTTAAGTTGTTATGCAGCCTGGTACACCAGTTGGCCGGTGCATGGGGGGAGATGAACAAAGAGGAGGAGGTCAAGGGAGTTGTTTTACTAGTAAATTAAAGTATACATATGTGATATTAGTAATAAGGGTTGGGAGCCGTTCGAGTTGGCTGTACTGGCTCTTTTGGCACCTCCAAGAACACTTTAAAAAACTTTAAAACAAAAAGACAAAACTCTTATTTTTTTTCTTCCCTGGTTAAGAGGACTGGATTCAGAGCTTTGCCTGAAATACTGGCCCCACCATACAGTAACTGTAGGATTTGGGGACACCTACTTCACGTTTCTGTGCTTGTTTTCCTTGATTCTGAGAAATAGAGTATCCTTATATCTATGTCATAGAGTAACCATGCAGATTAGATTGTGCATGTAAAGCACAAGGATACAAGTGCTCAATAAATTCCAGTGACTACTGATATTATTAGTATTTGCATCACTTCCTTATTTCTCAGCACTAGAATAGCTTTACAGGGGATCTGTATCACTAAAACCCATGTCACTGGTGGGGCACCTGGCCATTGCTTTCCAGAATTGGAAGCCTTCAGCAGCTGTGGTCTCAGCCCAGCTCCACGGCAGGGCTCAGGCATGCTTTCTGAGTTGCCTCCTAGATAAAGCCCGTAATCAGATATTCAATTTGCAAATATTTTCTATAAGCCTATAACTTGTCTTTGATCAGACCATCAAACCTCAGAGGAAAGGTAGGGGAGGGTGGAGGTAAGGGGGAGAGATCAACCAAAGGACTTTTATGCACGTATATAAGCCTAACCAATGGACACAGACACCAGAGGGATGAGGGCATGAGTGGGGTTGGGGGGGGGGCACATATGTAATACCTTAATCAATAAAGAAAAAAAACCAAAACAAAAAAATTTCTTTTAATTCTCTCAATGTTATCTCTCAAAGAGCAGAATTACTTAGTTTGAGGAAGTTCAATTTATCAAGTGACTTTGATGAAGTCAATTTTTTTCTTTTATGGATCACATTTTTGGTGTTATATCTAAGAAACTTTTTCTTTGTGAAACACAAATATTTACTCCTACATTTTCTAATTTTACACTTATATCGGTGACACATTTTGAGTTGGCTTTTGTATACAATGCAAGTATAGATCAAGGTTTTGGATTGTTCTTGTTCCATTTTCTATACCAGTCCAGTTGTTTTAGCACCATTTTTGAAACATTATTCTCTCTCCATTAGATTATTCATATTTTCTCTTTTCTTGAAAATCAGTTCACCATATGCATAGGTCTATTTCTATACTTTCTAGTCTGTTCCATTGAATTAAATGTCTATTTTGTCTTCAATAACACTGTTTGGGTTAATATAGCTTTATAGTAAGCCTTAAAATTAGATAGTGAGTCTTTTTTCAAAGTTCAAAACTACACAATGTGAAGTATAAGTACATTTTCAAGTTACTACATGTCAAGCATATGCACTTACTTTAGATGACACTGATGGGAGACACCTATCTTTGCCATGGGAATTTCAGAAACACCGCAGGCTATGTACGCGTGTTTTAAAAAGATGAGGGAAACTAGTATGAATCACCAAAGACCTGAAAACCACTTGGATCTCTAATCAGAAAGAATGTGTTGTTTAAGGCTGTAGGTGTAGTTAACCTATATTTTAAAAAAAACACCTCATATTTATATTTTTTCTGCATATCTGTATATAAATTTAATTCAGAAAATTCTAGCCCCTTTAGGCTGTTGCATGAAGTTTCAGGCATAATAGAAGAGAACTATTCCCTATGGCTTACTGTTAAATAAATAATCTCTTTGCAGGTTAAAAAGCTTGCCTTGTATGGCACTCCACTATTTATAAAGTTCTTTTATGTATGTAATTCCATTAAGTCCTCACAACCTGCCTTGGAGCAGGTCTCCTCTCCCCAGTCTGTAGCTAGGGGATCTCATTGTTACTGGCAGAAAGTGTCCGAGGTAGTACTCTACTTCAGTTCTTCCACCAAGCCTTGCAAATCTGTGCTGTAGCACATCCTTCCTGACTTTAGGAAGTTCAGATTGCGTAGGTCAAGAGCATCTCACCCACGATATCCTGAAGGATAGCATGACCTTGTGAAAAAGCCATTCCTGTCAAATTCAGCCAGAATCCAATCAATTTGTGGGGAGTGTTGGCTTTAATTATTAGTTACCACTGTGCTGAGTTTGAATTCAGTCTTTCAGATTTAGTTGGGTTAGGGGACAGATACAGAGCACTATTTCAACAGGTTGTAAAGAGTAGGACATGCTCACTGTTACCCCTAAAACTTGCTCCTCCACTGGGATGTGTAAAGAGCACCACTGGTACATTTTTTGTTGTTGATGTGTTAGTAATTAGTGCCCATCAGCCATCTGAGTGACAAGTATGAGTTGCGACGTTGGACAAAGTTTGACACCAAAGCTAGGCATTGAAAATAGAATCAGACCCTGGAATTGGTTTTTGCAGTCTGCTGCTACAGAATAATTTTGACATTGGCCCAGCCCAGAAAGTACTTAAAAGACGTTGTCTAAACTCGTGGTTCTCAAAGTGATAAGCAACTGCAGCATCACCATTGCTTTGGAAATTAGCTAGAAATTCAAAATTTCTGCTCTCTCCCTACATTGGTTTTATTTAAGTTTTCCCCCTAAAGCAAGTGAACAAAATCTCCAAAGAAGGGCAGATTCAAAAGGGGAAACACGTTAGATCATCATAGAACTCATTTGTAGATATTAGGTACCATAAATAGATGAATGCTAAGAAAACATTGACATTATCTACTGTGGTTCAGGAAGAGCTGGAGAGTGGTTCTAACATCAATTTGGTAAATTAAGCCACAAAATTCTCTCAGGATGGACTCAGACTCCAGGTAATTTATGCTCCTTGGGTCTGTGGCGTGAGCAGGGCATCTTTTGAAAGAGGATGCTCACCATTGTCTCAAGGTTGTGAGGGACTCTTAGTGTACTTTCTTTCAGGAAGAAAAAACATCCAGGCACCTTTCTGATGCTAATCTGTTCTTGGAATGAGAAATGTGTTTCTGGCTTACGTTTTCATTTTCACAAGACTCTAGGTTTATACTTTCAGTTAGAATATCCAAGAGAAATGAAGAATCATCAGGAATCCTCTTCTTTAGATGTGTCCTCTGAGAGAGCAAGCACCTACTTGTTTTTCTTTTGAGAAGAAATAGAAGCCAATTCTTCCAAATTTATATAGATGGAAGGAGGCTTAGAAAACATCAGGGGTTTTTCATAGGGAATTTGATTTGCATTTTGGGTGGGACAGTAGTTTCTGGTGAGAGACTCCTGTCTTAAAGATGTTTGGCATTCCTCGCCTCTAATGCTAAATGCTAGTAGCACCCCTCCCTCCACTTCCCCCCCCCATTATTATTATAACAAAAGCCCCCCTACTTATTTTCAAATGCCCTCTAGGGTGGTACCTTAGGTTGAAAACTTCCTCCAGTCCCATGGTTTTACTATTGAGGAAACTGAGATCCATTTGGCTAATGGCAGAGCTAGCCTTTGACCCTGACTCTCTGACCCTCATTCCCTCCCCCCAGTGTAAGTATTATGAGGACAAAATTTTTTGTCTGTTTTGTTCAACTGTTTGTTCTCCAGGGCTCAGAATAGTTTCTGGCACAGAAGAGGCACTCAATAAATATTTATTGAATGAATGAATGAATAGATGGGTTACTACACACTCTACAATGCCCTCTTTAAGATCCACCAAAAACAGTGATTGACTATTGATGATTTCCAAGGACCTAAATGTAATCAACTTTCAGGTAACCAAAAAAATAAAGTCCATTATCAGAGATGAAGGAGCCACAGGGTAAATTGGATTCTTCAAAGCAGTCTTGCATTGTCACAGAAACTTGACTTCCAAATTAAATACAGTACCTCTACTGATTTAAGACGTACAGTATTTCCATTAGAATAATAATACCACCACTAAGATTTTGAATTTATGTGCATATTTATGGAGTGAGCTGTCTACTGATGGATCCTATGATGACATCTCTGCCACAAAAGAGTCCAAGCCTGGCGCCACAGCATGGCCCACGCCACTGGAACTCTGCCACGGGTGCAGCACCCAACGTGCCGTTACCTATTGGGAATTGCTAATTCCGTGAATTGCTCTTTAAAGGGTGTTTTCTTTCTTTATTTCCCCAATTAAACGCATGTCTGAAGATTGTTCCATGCTTTTAGGTTCAGTCAAGAATATTTTTGTGTCCTTTGAGAGGGTATTCAATCTTTTTATGCAGAGCTGGCCAACAAAAACGTTTGCTCAGGAAATATGTTTTGGAATGTGCTGGGCTGACATGGTATATTTTGTTGTACTAGTACTAGAGGTTAGCAATCCATGGGTATTTAGAATCTCACCTTGCCATTCTGAAGCTAGGTTGAGTGTTTTCATATGATAGTGCTCTCTAGCTCACATTTACTAACTGAGTGAGGCAGGTGAAGCTTAGAAAAGCGAAGAAGCACAGCCACCTAGAAAGCTTTGGCCGTAGTGATGAATATCTGAGCTTCATTGGCCAAGACATTGGGGACAGTAGGTTACCCTCTCTGAACTGTGAATATTTGGGGACTGATTTTTATATATTTTGCACTTTTAAGTCGCTGAAGTATCTTATTGCCCCCAGACCCATTCTGCTTCCTTATAAAACCCTAGCTCTTATCCGTATTTGATAAAGGTGGTTTCAAAGTGGTAGTAGATGAGGAAGAAAATATAAAAGCTTTAAATGAGGTTGTTCAACATGCCAAACAAGTGTAGCTTCAACTCAGGTGATAGATGTGCCATTAAACATTTTCAATCAGATGATCATATTTGTATTTAAGAGAGGTCAGTGGAGAGGATGCATTGGAGGAGGCGAGGCAGGGAGCAGGGAGACCTATGAAGGAGCTATTCAGTTAAACTGGAGGTGGTGGTCATTGGTGTTTTGCACCCAACATTTCCTTTTCTTTCTTTCATCCCTGCCTTGGTGATCCTGGAGCCTCTCGCAGCCTGGGTCTCTGAGTGATGATGATATGTAAAGCTTCAGATGATGCAAGTCGAATGTGCTGCACCAACAAGAAACTTTTGTGTTAAGCTTCTGAGATATGGGTATTGTTTGTTATCACTGCATGACCTAGATCATCCTTACCATCAGGTCAAGGACAATAGGGGTCTGGACTAATACTATGGCAGCAAAAATGGAGAGCAGTGACAGGTTTAAGAGATACTGATATGGTAGAAATGACAGAGTTTAATAAGAGAGTGGATGTTGGGGAGGGAGGGAGGAGAGTCTAGAATGATAATCAGATTTCCAATTGGTTGGACTATGTCCATTCATGTGTATTCATTTTGCTTCCTCACTGATCCTATGTTCTTTGAGGAAAATTGTATAACTCTTTTGTATACCATTTGTACACCCATTCTCTGCTACACACACACACCCTCCAGCTCTCAAACGGATTGATTATACTCTTATCTGTGTTTCAATAACATTGGGTGCACAACTTTGCTATAGCATATTTTATAAGTCAAAGACATTTACAGAGTATTTCTGTGGATGGCCACTTTTCTTCAGAATCTCTAAGAGAAGTGACCTTCTATAAACATTGACTAACAATTTTCTGAATGGCTTTTTAACATTTCACTCCTCACTGTTCTCCTATTAGCCCTACAGGGAGACCTACAAGTTAGTCTCTTATCCTCTCTTTTTTATGTTTTTACAGTTTTAGTCATAGTTTTTGTTCAAACTATTGAATAGAAGGAGAATTTAGGATGATTTATAAACTTAACTTACCCATGATGTCCCTCTTCCATTATCATATGTAATGGAAAAGTTAGCTTTTTTTTTAGTAGAAAAATGAGCATCAAAGGGAAGAATGCAATTCTACAAAAGTTCATTTATAAGTATGTTTTAGCATAAGAAAAGATTAACAAAGAAATAGTGTGGGATCCAATTCATTATTTTAAATAGCACACGGCTCTTTCAGGCTATGTCAAAGCTCCTTCCTAGGTAGACTTTTAAGAATTACTGCTACAGAAGAAGAATCTGATTCTCAAATATAGGTTCCGAGCTATTCAGGGTGTTTCACAAAGGGCTGCTGAGCAGGTGAATCTGTAGATACCACCTCCCCTCACTGGTGCTCTTGGGGTTGCTATAATTTAGGATTGGAGTTAAGAGAAAAATGGAAATGATTTCTTACATTTAAGGGCTCAGTTTACCACTGAAATTGCTTTTTATATAATTCAAGCAGCAACTGGTAGCACAGAAAGCTTAAACAACATTAAATAGAGCCCTAGCTGGGTAGCTCAGTTGGTTAGAGCATCCTCCCATACACCAAGATTGTAGGTTTGATCTCCTGTCAGGACACGTACAAGAATTAACTGATGAATGCACAAATAAGCAGAACAACAAATTCATCTCTCTCTCTCTTTCTCTCCCCCCCTTCTTTCCCCCTCTCTCTCCCTTCTCTTCTCTCTAAAAAAATCAGAAAATTTTAAAAATTAAACAGAAATCTTTCAAATTTGAGAAGCATTTATGTGTGCTTTATATTGTTTTCCCCATTATTTCTCCCTTCCTTCCTGCCTTCCTTCCCTTTTCTTAAATAAAATTCCTCCTCCACCAAAATAACAAATAGCTTTCATGCATTTTCTTTGGATTATGGGAAAAAGAGTAATTGACATTTCAGAGGGTTGGGGCTCAGAGCTTCCCCCTTTGTTTAATCCTCCTCTTTCTCACAATTTGAACTATGCATTTAGACAGGTCACCTTGTGAACAAATATCAATAGTAACCTGGATAGAAGTAAATATTTGTACAG
>NW_005356674.1:9419311-9498592 GCF_000412655.1 Myotis brandtii
GTGAACTGCTGACCAATTCTTCCATTAATTTTCCTCCTTAGTAATTTAGGACTTAAGACTCCTCAGATTTTTGGTTGCTCTCTCTGTGAACTCTTTGAGGTCTCAAAATTACTCTTAAGTGCAGTCATTGGGTTCTACATTATTCCCACACAATACTTAAAAGGAAGGACACACAATTCATCCTGATAATATTAACACACAATTCCTGTGTCTCACTTTTTCTCCAAAGCTATAATTTTACACCAGAGTAACTTGTTTCTACTTTCTCTTATTTCAGCTCTTCTCAATTTGCATGGAGATAAATCCTTATCAGGACTTTTGCTTTTCCTGCTCCTGAGACATGTCTCTGCTTTCTCTTAGTATCGTGATTTTCAATGATTCCTCTTTAGATTTCAGACAGGCAGTATTCTATTTCCTCATGTTTCCTGTGATTGAAAAATATGTCCCAAAGGTTGCCAGTTGTTTCTCTGGACAAATCGCCACTACTAAGAACAGTAATAGTGAGATGCAATAGGTGGACCTTTTAAAATGCTTTAACAGTTGGCTTGAGAATGTTCAGTGAAGAAAAACCCACTAACAAGGAAGCTCATTTTTATTTAAATCTCTTGCTAAAGCACATTTAAAAAAATTTTTTTCTCTAGACTTTCTCTCTTGCCCCGGTGACCTCATCACCAGTCGCATGTTGCCAAACCAGAGAAATTAAATCTGTACCTTGGGGGTGAATCTAGTCCCAGCCACGTTGAAAGACAGCTCCTTTGTCCTTTGCTTGTCCTTTGACTGTCAGGAGGTCCTATTAAGCCATCAAAACCCATAACTAGCATGTGGGCAGGTCGAAGAGGAAAGAACAGAACAACTTTTTTTTTTTGTATGGGGTTGGAAGGGGAGAACAAGATTTCCATTTCTTGTTACTTTACCCTTTTCATTCATGAGCAACAGTATGCCTCATCAGAGAGAACGTTCAAATTATAAGAGAAGAAAGTTGATTAAAACAGGTCACTGAGAGATCAGGGCTATTTGGGGATGTTTGTCTCTTTAAGGCTCTTAGTACATGTTTCTGTTTGATTGACAACACAGCTTCTATTTTATTTGTATTGGGCTGTACTTTTCTGTACTTTTCTGGAGGATGGATTGGCTTCTCCTAAGTCACTTGAGTTCATGTGGAAACTAGACAAAGCAGGGAAGAGGGAGCAGCGTCTGTGGTCGGAGGCTGGCAGCTGCCCTGCTCTGAGCTGACTGAGTGTGAAACCCCAGCCCCTCCCCAGCTCTTTGCCCCTGTCACTTCCCAGCACCTCCATTTCCCCTGCTGTAGAATGGGGCTGGTGATCACACTGGTTATAAGGATTCAGTGAGTAATATGTGAGCAGTACCCGCTGCTTCGTCACTGCTACAGTAGTGTTTTGTTAAATAATACATGGGCTCTGTCACGAAGGATGGTCTACTAGCTAATAATTTACTGGCAATTTTCTTTGGGCCAGGCACTGTATTTTATGGGCTCAGAATGTTTTTCATTTGATCTTCATAGCAATTCATGAGAAAGGTACTGTAATACAGCATCCTCATAGCATGGATGAGGAAGTCGAGGTTTAGCAATAGGAACTCTAGGTCACTAGATGTCGGTCGATACAGTTAGAAAGTGACAGAATCCACAAACCTGGTGCTCCTCACCACTCCCCCAGGAACCTTGTAGGGAACCCTCCCGCCCACCTGGCAGTGTACTTTTACTCTAAAAAATTCTCACACAAAGATGAGCATTTGAGCCATAACATTCAGCTTTGCGGGCCCTACTTCTCAAGCCAAGAGAACAGATCCTAAGTGCTAAGCATAATTTGAGAGGAGTATAAACTTGAGTTCGAGTCCTGGTTTCACTGCTTACTGACCCTGTGACCTTGAGAAGGTTACCTATCACCGAAACTTAGTTTCTCACTTTTAAATGAACATAGATTCTACTTCCTAGGGTGGCTCTGAGGATTGGCTGCGAGCTAATTACTATTAATTATGTTTTGCAAATAGTGTCTTTCATTCTGTTCAGTGAAACTTGGGTGGGGTTTAGGTGAGGGTCATGTGAATGGAAAAATTTCCTTAGGGAGGGCCTTGTGCTGTGTTACATGAACTATGTCACTCTCACAGGAGAACCAACTATTTTGATCTGTTCTGCTCCTTTAGTCCTGCAAGTTCTGGCCCAGAGTCTGAAATAAGAAACAATTTCCACTTAGTGTTTTCAAGTAATTGGCCACCGCAAGTAAAAAGAGTGTTTGTTGTAAATGCCAATAGTGATAGACTGATTTGGGGGGGGGGGCAAAGAGGGGAATTTATTGACCACAGAAAAAACAAGCCAAAGACTTGGCTAATTTGTGTAATCAGCTTTATCAATTTGCATAAATTGTGCATCAGGCTATATTCCTCTCGGGTATAATAAGCCCAAATTTAGTTTTTCTAATTTTAAAGTCATCAGTCTCTCTTTTTTCTTCTTCTTCTGTTCCTTTCTGGGATTTGAGTGGGTCACACCTCCATGCATCTGTCAGGTGGTCTTATGTGTCTAATTCTCAAGAGGCCCCACCAGTGTCTTGCTATAACGTCTAATGCTTATTTCCCCAAGTTGGTCCAGACTCGACCCTCCATCCCCCACCCTATTTCATGTCTTTTTGTATATCTACTAGATATGCCCCCTTTTTTCATTATCTCCTTGTTCAGATCAAAATCTCCCAAATATTTTTAAATGAGCCCCTTTCATTGGCCATGCTCTCCCACCATCTCCTTTCAAAGGGCTCTGCCGAATTCTGTATTTCCTAGCAGGCTTTCTGTCCCAGATTTCACCCATTGCTTCCTCTCATTACTTCTTTTTCTCAACACTCATTATTTCTGCAAAGGATCTCTAAATAGTTCTAAAGGGTCTCAGAAGGTTTTGACTCTACTTGGAGGTTATGAGATGAATTGCGATGATTATAGGGTTGTAACATAGCTCACACACCCCTTCCCCCCAGCTGTGTGCTACTCGCACAGCTCAGCTTCTCTCTCTGCTTTTCCTGGACCCTTTCTGGGCTCTACTATCCCTACTGGTCTGCTTCCAGTATCGACACGTGTCAGTTCATCCTCCACATTGCCACCAGAGTCTGAGCTTGGCTATGATTAAAATCTATCTAATCAAAAGAGGTGATCGTAGAGCTTGTTCACCAACGTTAGTCATTAGAGAACTAATGAACCTCCTTGACACCAGCAAATGTTCAAGAACAAACGAGAAAACACGATTTTATATAGCATGTAGATAGCATATGGAAGAGATACAAGTTGAGAACATCAACGACATTCAGAAGGGTTTAAACTTCTGAATAATATTGTAGATACACATCTCCTAACCTTTGGATGTGAGGTCACATGGGGCCTGGGCCACAAACCGTCATCAAAGCCCAAACCCTGGACTCGTGGACAACTGGTGTAACCCAGACAGCATTGCTTAGGATTTTATGCTGTCCAGAGGGCTAACGGCTGACACAAAATCTTTATCTCAAAGATGCAGATGTAAACCTAATGTCCTTTTAAAAATAGTAGCTGGTTGTGGCACTGGAGATGTTTAAGCCTGAGGCTTTACAAACACTTTTATGATATCATTAGCCTGAAGATTGCCCCTGCCTTTATTCCTCTGTACCAATGTTCGCAAATCTGGGCATTTGCAATTCTTCCTCTTTCTTTCAATGTTACTGGAACTCGAGCATCTGCTTTCAGAGAATAAAGGTTGCTTTCTGCCCCCAAACCTATGGAGAGAGGGGGAGGGGTGCTGACCTTCTGCATGCCCTTGGCCTCGGTCATGGACAGCCCGCTCATATTTCCGTTGGGCTCTGGCTCTATAGGCCAGTCATTTTCAGGGCTGGTTTAAGGAGCATGTGCCTAATTTGGAGCTGCTGACACAGGGCAGGGAACAGGCCACCTGGCAAATGCCTTGGGCTTTGACTGATCCCACTAACTTGAAGGCCAGGCCAAGTTCCCCTCAAGTTGTACTGAGGTTTGTAAACCTTTTGGCAATGCTGAGCTAAGACTGGACCAGGTAATCAGCTTTTCAGGGTCCTTGGCTAGGTGTGAAATTTTAATCAAAGGGATTTTATGTTTGCAAAAATAGAATGCACCACCAGAAATGTCACCTGGAATTAAACTTCGGATTCACTGAGGTTCAAGATGAATCAGATGGTTCCTTACAAAATGGCAAATCCTGTCCTCTTTGGAGGGGCGGGAGGTGTTAAAAAATAAATGGAATCAGGCTAGTTCTGCTACCTCCTTTGTCTAGTGAGAGAAAAATTACAATAATTTTTAGTCCATCCACTCTTTGGAACTGGATAATTACTTTCTACTTTAATCACAAGATGGCACAGAAAATACATAAGCTTCAGCCCAAAAATACACTGTCTGTATCCAGTAGATATTGTAGAAGTGATTCGCCGTTGTATCCAATGTGGTCTCCAGACGAGCTCCGGACTCCCAGTAGCTCATCTAGAATGGTTTCAACAATCCTTATATCTGACAAATAAACACTAGACACAGAGCACACTGGGACCTCTGGCTAAAATGAGAGCAGGCTCTTACCTAGTCAGACAAAGCCAGAGCCCGCTCCTTCACAAAGGGAATTCAAGGTCCTGGAAGAACGCAGGGCTGACTGCTAATGTGGAGAATGGGTGAGAAAGAGCTCTCTGTGGCTGGGGATACCAAACTCACCAGAGCTCATCCAGAGAGATTGTGGAGAGACAGTCCTCTAAGTATTAGCTGCACAAAACCAGACCAGATCACCATATGTTGCCAGTTCCCAAGGTAATTCACCTGAATGCCAGGGGAACAGACTTCTCTCCGTCTCTCCATGACCTGGAGCACGTTGCTAGGTCTCCGTGGGCTTTGTGGGCTTTGTGGTAACTTCTTCCTCTCTCCAGTTGGGATGTTGAAGTCAGGGGTGGAGGTGATGGATAGCACCTGGCACAGAACAGAGTGTGGCTTCTAGACTCAGACTGCTTGGTTCCGATCCTGGCTGTGCACCTCCCAGCTGTGACATTAGGAAACTTGTTTATCCTTTGTGTGCCTCAGTTTTGTTGACTATAAAACTTGTAGAATCCACCTCAAAGAGTTGTGAAGATTAAATGCATTATTGACAATGAAGCCTTTAATACAGCAATCCATAAGTATGTCAGTGGTGGTGATGTTTCCAGGAAAGGGCCATGGTGTGTGTGTGTGTGTGTACGCGCAGAAAAAGGTTTATCCCTAAAGAGGAGCCTAGGCGTACGGTTGCATGAAGCTGTGATAGAAGGAGATAACTCCATGGGACGGGTTTGAACCTGGAGAAAGTGCTGCTTGGCCAGAGATGGTAATGAAGTCCCAGGCCACTAATGTCCTTTTCTTCGGTGACTGTTGGTCTCCAGGGGTCAGAGGCTGGGCCTGTGGAGGTCACTGAAGATTGTCTAGCTGGGGGCAAGGAAGGCACCAAGGATGACACAAGAATGACAAGAGTTAAAGGAGACTGGGCTCCTTGGGGGTGAATGAGCAAGGATTTTAGCTTTCTCTTCTCAGGCAATGATAGAAATTAGCACATGGGCCATTGGGCTGTGTAAATATTCCTGGAGGTCTCAGAGAAATCCAAGGTGGAGTAGCCTGGATATGGAAGAAATATTCTCTTTATGGGCATACTGAGACCCAGAAGCTTTGTAATGTGAATATTAAAAAGCATAACCCCAATACTCCCAGCTGGCAAAGCTGAATCTGTGGTTTATATTTTGTCCTCCTTGAGGTTTGCCTTTTGAGGGGTGGGGCTGGGATGAGCGTGGTCATTCCGCTCTCAGCCACAATAGGAAGGCTGCTGTAGATGTCTGCCAGTTATTTGATACCTGTCTGACTATTCATGACTTATGCACCTGTTTTCTTTTTCTAAGTTTGCTTGTTATCCTTGGCATGAATGTCTGCATAAGGAAAGAAGATAAATAGAAGGAAGGGCACCTTATATCTGTTCACTATATATGTTACTTGAAGTTTGCTGTGAACCAGTCTTCAGGGTAAGACAGGATTACTGACTCTGTTTAGGTTTGGAAGTTACAGTTGACTGCATTTGTAATCTTTATTTTCTATAAGTACAAACAAATGACTTCAATCATTATATTTATGAATAAGAATATATTTTTTAAAAAATCCTTGATTGCCCTGACTTGTTTGGCTCGGTGGGTAGAGCGTCAGCCTGTGGACTGAAGGGTCCCAGGTTCGATTCTGGTCAGGGGCATGTACCTTGGTTGCGGGCACATCCCCAGTAGGGGGTGTGCAGGAGGCAGCTGATCTATGTTTCTCTCTCATCGATGTTTCTAACTCTCTATATCCCTCTCTCTTCCTCTCTGTAAAAAATGAATAAAATATATTTTTAAAAAATCCTTGATTTCTAAAAATATCTCTAGAGAAATCATATGGCATTTTTCTAGGAACTAAAATGCAGTAGCAATAGACTTTTAGCGGCTCTCCTACACTTATGAAGTGAAACATACCATATTTGTTTCCTTTTTAATGAAAATTATAGCACGGGTTGAATTTGTAGGAAGGTGGAAAGGTTGAAATATACCCGTTGAAAGTAACCTTCAGTTGGGACTAGAAGTGAGGTTTGCCTTTTCCAGAGGGAACGCTTTGGTTGACTGTTGCATAGTGGCTTGATTGGTCCATGTTATTGAGGAATGTTTGAGTGCCATAAAGAAACACTTAGACCAGTGATGGTGAACCTTTTGAGCTGGGAGTGTCAGCATTTTGAAAACCCTAAGTTAACTCTGGTGCCGTGTCACATATAGAAATTTTTTGATATTTGCAACCATAGTAAACAAAGACTTATATTTTTGATATTTATTTTACATATTTAAATGCCATTTAACAAAAATCAACCAAAAAAATCAGTTCGTGTCATAGGTTCACCATCACTGACTTAGACCATGGGAAGAGAGATTTGAGTTAATCTTATAACTAAATCAGTAAACAACAACAACAAAAAACCTGTTAGGGAAAGAGAACATAATAGGTTCATTATGTTTTGTAAATTGAATTATCCAGCAAAACCTTCAGTATTGAGCATATGCAACCCCAAAGCAGGTATGTACAAAATTTCTAATGTTAATTAATGTATGTACATATTGAGTTTCAAATATTAACTAATTTAGTAATTCAACAAATATTTGTATTTCTATAACATGAATCTCTGCATTTCCTTTGTCTTTTCCTGCGCCTACCCGTATGTACTACAGTTTCCTAAGTACCAGGAGGTACTTTTCTCATTGTTTTTCTTGTTTGGTGTCATTTATTTTTAATATACTTGATTTGTCAATATTCTTAATATTCTTGAATTTTCAGCTCATTTGATACTTTTTCACCATTCATATAGGAACCTAGAACCATCAGAGTTCAAGATACAGAATATGACTGTTTGCCCCTGAACTTTAAGAACTTTATAATCTTACTGACAAAAACACAAAATGACTAGAACATAATGGTATTGATTATATGTGTAATAGGATTTCCAAGAAGAGGAAGATCAACTTAGCTTGGGTTGTCAAAGAGGGGACCCTGGGGGAGCTAGGACTTTGACTGACACTTGAAAGATAACATATAAAGTGAGGGGAGAAGGAGGAAGATTCTAGGCAGGCAGACTGGCATGACCTGAGTTGTGTATTATTGCTGGTTGTTTGGTTGATTTCTCTGCCTTACTGAAGTAGGTTGCCTTATAGGAATGGGACACACTCCTTCAAACGAACCCAATTTGAGACTTAAGCCTGTGATTTGAGACACCAACTATGGATAGACTCATGAACATCAGAGTTTTCCACAGGATAAGACCACATCTTTTTCATTTCTGTGAGCACAGTGCTGGGCACAGAGAGGTTTCTAGTGAATGTGGATGGAGGGAAGGGACCTTGCAGAATGTTGAATTTCCCAGTGCAGCTGGCCTGAGAAATGACAACCGATCTCTACTTGGACAGACCCATGGATTTGAAGCCCTCTCCTCCCACAGTCCATACCATTGTGGGACACTTGCTCTTTAGAAGCACTGTTCAAATCATGAATTGGAAATTACTTCCAGCAGCTCCTGCCCACTGGTTCTGGCTGTGCCTTCTCAAGCCAGTTTGGCCGTCTAACAGCTTATTTCAGGTGGTGAAACATGCTCGGCCTGGACCATTTTGGCTCGGGTTGTAGAGACACACCCATGCGCTTGGCTTCCTCCTGGGATGTTTTGTGAGATTATCAATCAGTAGGGTACAAAACCAGACAGGCTAGCCAA
Organism: Myotis brandtii; assembly: GCF_000412655.1. Lineage (NCBI taxonomy): Eukaryota > Metazoa > Chordata > Mammalia > Chiroptera > Vespertilionidae > Myotis > Myotis brandtii. The sequence goes on from NW_005356674.1 coordinate 9,427,581, forward strand.
AATGGCCTGCACCTTTTGTTCTCCCTGTGGTTGGGGAAAAAAAAGACACACTGAACCTCTTAAAATCCCCCCGAAAACCTGGCAAGTCACTGGTTTTGCTGGGAATGCATTGACAAGAGTGAATCTAAGCATTACACCTTTCAAATCCTGGGCATTTCAAAGCTCAGTTGCCTGTTGACTTGGAAGAGTAGCCTCCCCTCTCCATGGGACAAGAAAACAGCCCCGTTCCCGTACGGCCTGATCTGTATGTTTACTTTTTTTCATGACAGATTTAAGTCATGTCTGTGAGTGTCATCCTCCTGGCTGACAGTGTGTGACCTGGGGTGATACCAACCACTTTGGTCAGAATAGTCTTGCAGCAGGAGGCTCTAGCCAGTCAGGCGAGATGGGGCCATAGAGGATTCTTCTCTTCCTCCTCCACTCCAACGATTCTTCCCTGGGAACATGTCAGCTGTAAAAACAGGAATCCTCCCTCCCCTGCTCTCCACCTCCCAAACATATGCTATTTATCAAGTCTGAGAATAAAGAGAATGCAATTTCAAGAAAGCTTTTAAAGACTTCAATTTCCTGTAAAAGGAAACAGATAAAGAACATGTGATGGGTTCGAGGTGTCATGCTGAGTGTTTGCCATTCAACACTTAGCTGACATTAACAGCCAAGCATGATTCCTATTTTGCAGGTAGAAAGAAATCATCAGAGTCTCCACACGTCACATGTTTAAATCGGTGATATTAAGAGCCTCCATTCAGTGAGGCTTGCTGACTGCACCGAGCTCTGTGTGTGAAGCAGCTTTGCTGTGAGTGGAGGGGAGGGGTGCTCTTGCCACGTCTGGTCTTGCCCATCGCTCCACCGTGATCATGGAGCATCTAAGGCAGCTCTCCAGTGTGCTAGCTGGCCACTAGCCACTTGTGGCTACTGAGCCCTTGAAATGTGGCCCAGGGCATTGCTCTAAATCTGAAATAGGCACCAGGCTTCAAAGATTTAGTATAAAAAATGTAAAGCATCTCAATAGCAATGTTTTATATTGATTACATGTTGAAATAATATTTGTGATACATGGGTAAAATAAAATATTATTTAAATGATTCTTACCAGTTTGTTTCTCCTGTAAATGTGGCTCCTAGAAATTTTTAAATGATGTATGTGGCTCATGGTATTTTTCTATAGTGCGTGCTGACTAGAGAGACAGGGATGGTATTGCCAAAACAGAAATCCATGATAATCCAGTGTAACCTCATGAATTTCATTTTTTTAAAAAGAAATTAATCCTCAGCCAAGGATATTTTGTCCATTGATTTTTAGAGAGAGTGGAAGGGAGGGGGAGGGACCGAGCGAAACATCCATCCATGTGAGAGAGACACATCAATTGGTTGCCTCCTGCACGCATCGAACCTCAACTGAGGCTAGGGATCAAGCCTGCAACCGCGAGGTACACGCCCTTGACCGGAATTAAACCTAAGACCCTTCAGTCTTCAGGCCAACACTCTAACTACTGAGCCAACCCAGCTAGGGCTGAATTTTATTTTTAAAAACATTAAGCAACATATTTTGTTTCGACTATATCATTTTTATGTTTAGCCAGAAATCTAGGACTGATTTATTCCCTGTTTTGGTACAAGTTAAAAGACAGTGATCTTTATTGGCTGTTCTAGACCATGGAAATTCAGTGTTTTGCTACCTTCATAGATGCAGTTTTATCAGCAGCCTCCCAAATTTCACAGACCCACCAAAGAGACTATTAACTCTCCCTCAGACTGTGTTCCCAGATTTGGCCTGTTTTGTAAGACTCTAAGAATCCAAATCCACTGAACTAGAGATGAAGCACACAGATCTTTTAAATCATTCAATATACAGCATGACTCTCAGTGTACGCTAAGTTATGAGACTTCCCATCCCTGCACCTAAGACACTAGCCTCTGGGTGAACCATCCAACTTCCAATTTTCATCCATAGATGCTAATTGAGTTATAAGCTATATACTCTCATATATATATATATATATGGGGGGTTTCTCTTAGAAATGTGAACATCAAGTGATTCTGTTTCTTTATTACTCTTGATGAATTATAAATTATTTTAATAGCAGTGATTTACTACTCTATTAACCCTTTACTTGAAAATTATTAAAAGTGAGTAATGGCTGAGAAGTGTTGCTACATTTAGAATTTTTAATTGACCCATGATGCAGGTTCTTCAGGAATGGTCATCCACAGAGACCTTAGATATTGACCTGAATTATTCAGATTCCCTACAAATGGTTGTCCCATGTGGTCTCTTGTCTTCTTGCTCGCACTACTGACTGTAAACAGAGGCTTTTAAAAATTTCTTTCTTCATCCTCCTCTCTGGCCTGTAGCAGCGAGGAGCCTGTACTCTCCTTACACAATGACTATCTTCTTAACTCATTCTGAGGTCAGTCAAGGTAGGGCTGGTGGGATTGGCCTGGTTGCTCTGAAAAGGGGGAAAAGAGAAGATCTTGGTGTCTAAAGCTGCACAGTCCAGTCTGCTGTCTTCTAGCCACATGTGGATATTGACACTTCAAATGTGGCTAGTGATGTGCTGTAAGTATAAAATATGCACCAGGTTTCAAAGGAAAATTTCTAACTAATAAAAAAGTAAAATAGCTCATTCTTGCTAACATGAGAATAAGACACAAACCGGGCTTCTAAAAATAACTCAGTTTCTGGTTTGAGCCTCCATTCTGCAAGGGTAAGAAAACCATACATTTGGAGTCACCCTCCCCTTCTCATTTGCTGAGGGTTGTAACTGTGCTGGGGGCTTACCCGGTCTCTCCACACAGTGGGAAAGGGGGGCAGAGCATCCCTCGACCTTGGCAAGGCCACTGAGCGCCGGGGGTACCTCAGCTACTTTCAGATCATTCTGGATCCTGGAATCTCAGAGAAGATGTCCAAGGTCCTTGCCAACTTCCATGCTGCTCTCAAGCACATGGTTTAATTCTGGATCTCCCGGAACATGCTGGGATGCAGGAAGCCTTCGCAGGCTATCTGATGCTCTGTCCTCAAAGTTTTATTGAAACATAACCTTATTCATTCATTTACATACTGTATGTGGCTACCTTTGTGCTAATGACAGAATTGAGCAGTGTGACAGAGTCCGTAGGGCAGGCAAAAGCTAAAATATTTATTCTCTGAACCTTTAAGAAAAAGGTTGCCATCTCCCCTCTCAGATGCACCATGGAACTGTATCTTCTCAGGTCTTCCTGCCTTCCCAGGGCCCTATTTGGGGACTGGGGTATGGGTTCCTTATGGCTTCGCATCCCATGGACTGTCCTTTCCTCCTTTCTCCACCCTTAGACTCAGTAATAGAGGTGTCAGAACCCAGGCTCATTTCTCAGGAGCTTCATCAGTATCTGAGCTCTAATGGACTCCCCCAGAAGGAAGAGGTTCTCCTAGTTCTTCAGTCATTGCTCCAAATATTTGTCTATGCCAGGTGTCCTTTTATTTCCCCCAAAGTCTAGGGGTTAAAATTCAGATCTCAGACTTGTTCCTCAAACTTCCATTGTGCACCCGTTCCCTGAGGCAGCAAACCAAGAACGGTTTCGATCAGTGCTTCTCAAAGTGTGGACCACAGGACAGTCCCATCAGCAACGCCTGGGAATGTGCTACAAAATGCATATTCTCAGGCCCCACCCCACACCTACTGAATCAGAAGCCTTGGGGATGGGGCCCGGGAATCTGTGTTTTGACAACACCTTCAAGGGATCCTGATGCGGGCTAAAATTTGGTAATCCTTGGATGAGAATGTATGGTGTGGAGAGTGGAGATTGGAAGAAAGCATTAGATCTAAAATGCAATCTGTTAATGTACTCTGTCAGCATTTCACTCCCATCATTGCTGTGTTTCTATCTATGTTCATTGTTCTCCTTTTCCATTCAGCAATTTGCTTTAACACATCAGGATCATGCCTACTGTGGCCCAGAACCTGTGATGAAATGTTTATAGAAACTCAAGGCTCTTTGTTCCTCTAAGAAGTAGTTGCCTCTTTTACTCAATCCTCTGAGTATGTCATTAATAGTAGCTGAGAATTCATTTCCTCTTCTCTTCTCACTGCCTCTCCAAACTGCACTACGTGTGCTCAGGGTTATAGTGTGTACTCAGGGCTGTGTGAAGCTATAGCCTTATTGGGGAGCATTGACCTATCTAGATTTAGAGGAAACCTATATGGATAAGAATGGGTAAAATTTGGATTGGAATATTAAAAATGCATTTACTGTATTTGAAAGATAAAACAACAGATTCCAGGGTTACTTCAGGCTGTGCCACCAGGACCTCCAGGGAGGATACATACTCGCCTTCACCAGTAGAAATGTTTGAGGAGTCCTGGTATAAGTAACCCGAGGGGTGGCCAGAATAGGACTTGGAGATTTAATTTGGGCACTTAACCCATTCAAAAATTATGCACTGTTCCAGTTAGCCTTTTTATTCTGTTACTCAGATATTCACCTTCTCATACATATACTTTTTAATTCTTATTTATGTGCTATCTATATTTGAATCTGTTGCTTCCTTAACATTCATATTTTTTCCCTTATTTCCCCCCTGTTTCACCCTGTGCCTTCTAAACCCATTGGCCAAGTCTACAAGAAAGCCATTCTTTAAGCCAGTGTTTGGATATATGTTTTTTTGGGGGGGGGCCTCTTAGGGATTCACTTTTGCATTAGTGTTTCAGCTGAACGATGGATCCAATCTATTGTAATACAAATGGATTTTTACTTTCAGCACTCACTGGTTACTTAAGTACCTCTGCCCTGCCTTCTGCCAAGCTCAGCATATCGTGGGAATTTGCTGCAGGCTTAGGTCCTGCCCAGGGAACTCCTTGCTCCAAATTCTCCCCATTCACAACCTTTCACTCCCTTGTTTGTGCAAAGTGCAGTGTACTAAACGGCGGGATGCCTTGTAAGGTGCATGCCTTGCTGGTTTTCTCACATCAAAGTGACTGTGGGTGTGCAGCAGCATATTCACCCACATTTTGTAGACTTGTTTTGGAACCCTTTTAAAAATGGAACCCTGGAGGTAAATTCCTCCCCACATTTCCTTTAAGTTGGTTCTTTCTCCTTGCCTTTTATGACAGCCTTTCCATTTTCCAAAACTGATGAGACAGTAAGGAAATCTTATGGCCAAATGTAAAGGTGAATTTGAAAATTTCTCATTTGGGGTTTTCAGCAATGCTTGATTTTTTTTTCCTGTGAGAGCAGTGGTATGTTAAATGTATGAAAGGAAATGGACCTGTCCTTTTTTTGCTATGTTTTGTTAAATAATTCATAGCAAAAATCCATGATTGTTCAAAGATCTTTCTCTATTTCACATAGCCCTGAACTAAAGAATAGCAAATAAGAAAACATCAGCAGTTTGGCTTCCTTTTCTTTTGTTATCAGAAATATTCTTGACCAACCTTGTGTGTAAGTCCCCACTTATGAGCCCAAATTTTTACAGCCTACTCTCCTTTAGTTGTAAGCAGAAAAAAAAACCCAATTGAAATATGTAGGCTTTGTGTTAATTCCTTATGCTGATTACATTTTCCTAGGGCTTCCTTTGAAGGAAATACACTTAATATTGTTGATATGTGATTCCTATTTGAAAATAATAAAGGCATAGGTATTCAACTAAGTTCTGAATTCCACCTTCTCCATTCCTTCAAATATCTTATTGAAAAAAGCCTCTCAAATGACTAAAGAAAAAGAAACTATTCAACACAGTGGAATGTCCTGGCAGGTTTTACGGGCTCAAATCAATGGAGTTGACCCCACGTCAATAAAAGCTCTGTCATCAGTTTTTATTACAACAGTTTGGAGCAAAGTATCAACTGGTTAATCTCTATATAAAAGGCTAATATGCTAAGTGTCCTTCCCTCCATCCGGGTAATGACGTCACATAGCAACACCCAGCTTCCTCTCCCTAGTGACTAGCCTCCTTGGCATTCCAGGAACACAGGTGGAAATATTTTACACTGTAACCGAATGTCTGTGAAGCGTTTTCCCATACCTCATCTCATTTGATCCTCACAGAAGTCCTGGAGTAGGTAGATAGGAGACTCGGTGGAATCCTATTTTCTTTTCATTAGCCGGAAAACAGAGATTTAGAAAGCTTAGAAACTTGACCCGACTGAAAAGAAGTAAGAAATGGTGGACCTTGAAAAGGACTTCAGGTTTTGTCACTGTGCAGAACATAGTCAAACACTGCTGTAGTTAAATATTTTACCCTTTGTTCTCCCTGTGTGATCTACAATAATAATCTGCTTTGTGTTGATATTTACTGCTGTGTTGCTGTCAATTACCTGAAAGAGAAGTTGGGGTGCTTCACTGGGCTGGAAAAAGTTTAGCTAAATCAGAAAGCAGGTCTAATTAAGCAAGTTTATTCTATATCTATAAAAGGCTAAGTTGACTTGTGCATATAAAGCTCTCGCTGGCACCAATCACACGCATGTGTTTCGATCTGTCATTGTCGATTGTGAATTTGGTTGACACTTCTATTATAGAGAAAGGGTGAATAGCAATATTAAAATATTTCTTCTAATTAATTTCCTTTCAATGTGCACAAATTCATGCACCAGGCCACTAGTATGATTATAAATGAAAAAATCCTTTTTCCTTTAAGAAAGAAAAATCAGCAACTTGGATTTATAAGAATGAGAACTGTCATGGATTCCTGAATTTAAAGATTAGTTATCTAAGGAAAGTGGACAGTGATGAAAATCAAATATTCTCCATCAAAAAAGTATTTTACTTTTTCCTGAGAAAATGACTGGAGAGGTACCATGTTCTATAACCTAATGCCAAGTTAATATGCTATAGACTGATTGAGAGACTGCATAATCTTACACACTGAAAGCCATTTGTGTAGCTGGAGTGGGTGCCCCTCACATACCCAGTCATTGCCAGATTTAGACATGATAAAGTAAGAGTGGGTGCATCATTTCAGCCATATGTTTTCATATTGTCATTAAAACATAACAGAATTCAGGGGATGCTCCTGGGGAAAGAGCCCCACTATCAATTTGGCCACCATGGTGGATAGGATAGTGTCACTATTGTTAGGTTGGGAGGAGGCAGAACTGTGACTCTCGTGGAGTGGACTGTCATCAGTATCTCTGCATGGAAGTCTAGAGAAATTCCCAGGCAAATGTCCCCACTTCCTCTTCTCTTCCTAAAAAGTTCTGTTTTCCCAGTAGCCTACAAGGTAAAAATATGCCCAGGGTCATCACCCAGATTTACAGTCTCTTTATCCAAAGGAACTGAGAAGTTTCTCTCATTCGTTATGATCATTACACTGAGGAGAACCACGAGGCCTAAATGATTGACCTCGCTGGCCCAAGGTCTGACTCTGGTCAGGAGTGAAACTGGAAAAACCACTCCAGGGAGTTACCTCACTAAGAAGGAAAGGAGGGAGTGATAATACATGCAACGTTTAGAGAAAGTAAAAGAGAGACTCCAAAGTCAAAATCCACAACCACGAGGCATAGATATGAGATTGCAAGATTAAAATAAAAGAAGTAAAAAAGGAAGAAGGAAACCTAAACCCTGGCGTGTATAAAAAGCCCAGGGCAAAATTCTCTCTCCAACTACACCAAGGAGCTCTCAGTCTTGCGTTCCAAACTCGTTATAGGAGCAGCACCCCACAGATGTCAATGGGAGACCTGCACTCAAAAGCATCGAAGCAATGGCAATAAAGATCCACAGTGTACAAAGAAAACATTACCACCACCACCAAGCAAACAACAACACCCCAAAACAAAAACTGCCTAATGTGGGGACTGAGCAGGGAATTTTCGCTCTTAGCAACCAGAACAGACATGTAGGGCAGGCACCGAGTGAGCCCATCTACCCGAGATCTTAGCTTGTGTCCTGTCCCCCTATAATTTACAGCCTGAATGAATGAATGAAAGCCTGGTGGCACATGTGAATCACCTGGGGGAGATTGTAAAGCAGAGCAATACCCCAGACCCATCCCCAGAGATTGTGATTTAATTGATGTGAGGAGATGCTTGGACATTGGTGTCCTTCAAAGCTTCCCTGGTGAGTCTAATGTGCGACCAGGTTGAGATCCACTGCTCCCATTAGAAACCCGCTCCACACGTGCCCTGTCTGTGCCACAGAGAGGAGAGTGGTCCGCAGATATGCCCCTTATCTCTGCCTTGAGGGCAAAGGAGTACAGGTTGAATGAAATCTTTGGGTATGAAAACTGTTGAGAAAATAAAGTATTGATCATACGTGAGAGAATTTTATGCTAGTCAATTAAATTAATGCTATACCTTTCTACTAGCAAAATAAGAGTAGCATTACTATATGAAAATATAATATTCCATAACATTTTTATTGTGAGACAGGGGACGTGTGTTATTGCACTCAAATGTACAGTTTACGCACGACTGTAAAGTTAGCTGTAATCCATAAACGGGAGAGATAGATCTTAGATATCTCTTTTAAGATCAGTTGGAAGGAAGATTCCTTATTCCTTAGCAACACCATAGGAAGCAGGATTGCCTCCAAGAAAAAAAAACACACACCCTTTTCTTTCCTAATTATTCCACATGAAAAGGCAATAGAACATTCCATTATTCTAATATTTGAAGGGGAACCAATGCTTTTCTGATCATTCTCGTGTACATTATTCAAGTGTTGCAGTGGAAACCTGAAAAAAAATATTTATTTTACTTTTATTATTTTTTTCAATGCCACTCTCTGACCTCTTTTGTAACAGTAACCATGACATATATATTTTTCCTGAATTTCATATGCCACAATAGAAAACAACACAATATGTGGGAAGGTTACGTGTTTCCTGGGTTGTTGGGGGCTGATAGTAGCAAGCACAGTACAAATAGGCATATTACTTGAGCATTTTCACTTTAGGCTATTTGGAAATGTGTCATTTAAAATGTAGAATCCTGGCACAGGATTTTCACACTGAAATTTTTTCAAAATTATCTAAAATGTGTCTTATTTGTGAAAATGCATCTTATTAATCCATTGTGATATAAAATAACAGCTGCTAATATGATTTTAAAGTTTGTAATAAAGTGCATCAAAATGTCTATAGAACGGATCGTGACAGCTCAGCCAACAAGCGATATTTCAGGGACTTTTAATATGTGAGTAAAATGCCAATGTGGTAGAAAAGGAAGACTCCCAAATGTATCTTTTCTAATTTTGACATTTAGTCTTCTAATTTGGACCCCTCACCCACTTGCTTCAGGCGTTTATATTATTAGAAAGAAAGAGGAACGCAATAGTTATTGATTCTAAAATAAGTGCTACCAACCACTGGTGTCAGCTGTATCAATTAGCTGTTGCCACTATAATGCTGTGTAACAAGCCACTCTACCTGTTGCTTAAAATCATTTATTCCAGTGTATGTGGGTTAGCTGGGATTTGTCTGATCTAGTCTGGACTCAGTCATGCTTGGTTCCATGTTGTAAGTGGGGATATTTCTATTTCAAGAGTCTCAGGCCCCTTGGATCAGTGGCTACCCAAGGCATGTTCTTCTCAGGGCAATGGTACATGTGCAAGGAAGATGGGTTGAAACAATCTAAGCTGTAAGATTGGAATTGGCACATTGTCATGTCTACTTGCATTCCATTCGCCAAACAAATCATTTGGCCACCCCTGACATAAATGGTTGGGCTAAGGAAAATAGACTTTGCCTCCAATGGGAAGAATTGCATCACAATAGTAACTCGATCTACCACGTGGCCCATAACAGATTTCCTCTCTGGCAAATGCCTCTGACTCTCCTTGGAGGAAAGCTGCTGGTGACAATTGTAGCTCTTCATGGTGATGAGGAGGCAGGGACCTTACAGGACTGTGGTTTTTCTTTATAAATTTATGATTTGATATCAACATAGCCAAATAGTCCTGTTAGACATGAGATACTGTAGTTTCTGGTGCTAGATTGCCAGGGTTAAAAACCCACTTCCAAAAGTTGCTATTTTTGTGATTTTGAGCAAGTGATTTAATTGCGCTCATCCTTGTTTTCCTCATCTATAAGTGTGGAAAATAATAATATCTAATCCATAGAGTTGTTGCTAGGATTAGATGAGTTAGTATATGTAGGTATTAGCTTGAAAGATCAATAAGCATCTTCACCCAAAGTAATATGTGGTCATTGAAGTCTTCCCTGTTTGATTCATTATGTGGTTTCTGAAGTATAAACTTCTGGAGGGCAGGAGCTGTGCTTGCTTTACAGGCAGTGTGGATTTTCCAGTGAATCATCATATTTAGCAAGTGGCTTAATACATTATGTGGTGGCTAAACACAAGTAAAGATTGTTTACTTTCCACATCTACTCTCTCTGCCAAAATAGGTTTATGCCAATCCCATGATCATTTACATCTCCTTGGGAAACCTTAGTAAATTACACCTAACAAAACAAAACAATAATCCATTCAACATATATTTAGAGGCACCTATTGTGGGTGAAGAACATTGCTAGACATGGGCAGCAGGGTCTGAGGGGTGTGAATTACAAAGATGCATAAAGAATATCCTGTTCTCTTAAAGAGCTTCACCTCTACCAGGAAAGATAAGACCCATGGGAATGGGTATAGGTGAAGCCAAACAGAAAGGCACATGCTTGGAAAGGTAGGGGCAAAACGTATGGGTGAGCTGAGCAAAGAGCTGTCTTCATTGTATGTGAGTTTATTCATCTGTACAATGGAGATAATATTAGTATTTATCTCACAATAAGGCCTGTGGTGAGCATTAATATGTAAAGCACTTTTAACATTGTTAACCGCTATTATTACTAGCAGGGTACCTTATGGCTATGAAAAAGATAAAAGTGAAAGATACACAAAGGACACAGTTAAATTGAAACTTGAAGTCTTCTCCAAAGGGAAGGGACAAAGCACATGGAAGGAGTGGACTTAGGTTTTGGTTTAAGCAGCTCGGCTTGAATCTTCACTCTTATCACTTATGTAAACTTGGCAAGTGTCTTCATTTCCCTGGCTGCCTTATTCGTTTCTGAAAGAGGTATGTTAAATAAAGTCTCCATCTATGTTTGAGGACTTATCAACTTCTTAGGATTCTATTTTTGTTTATATATGTTGAGAATCAGGATAGTCATGTATTTCTGGGGGAACTGTTCTTTTAACATTAAGTAATCTCTTGTTTATTTATCTCTAGGTTTAAAGTCTATTTTGTCTCATATTAATATTAGTAGTTTATTTTGGCAGTTTTCTCAGCATATCTCTTCCTTCTTTGATGCTTACAGCCTTTCAGTCTGATTATATTGTAGGTATGTCTTTCAGAAACAACAAATGAGAATATTTGTCCTTTTTGGTATATTTATATTTATTGAAATGTGCTTGGACATATTCCTACTTATATTTGCATTCTAAATTTACCACGTATTATCTTTGCTACGACTACCTTCCCTACTTAATGAATCAGGTTTCTCTTATTTTTTTAAAATTTTATTTTTACTTTTAAGAATCTACCTTTACACATTTAAAATGAAAAATTGACTTCAAAAAGGTTAAAGTTTATACTTCAATGAGAAAATGTTATTAAAGTCTGAAGATAATATCTTTATGCTTCTCTCAAACAATGCATTTACAAGAATTTTATAATCCTTTAAATTAACTCATATTCTCATCTTTCAAAATACTGTTCCACACTTAAACTATTGCTATGATTATTCTTTTTTATTATTATTTTTTTAAGTCAATGCTTATTTACATTTACCCACATTTAATTATTTCTTTTTCTTTCCATTACTTCCTGTATTCTGCTTTTTCTGAGTTCAATTTATTTCCTTCTGATCATGAGTTAAATGTTCTTATTTCACACAACTCGTGATTTTTTATGGTATGATGGACATTTTCAATTCAGTATTCTTGAGTGTCTAGATTTTGCCATCTTTCTTTAAAAAGTCTTGAGGATTTTTTTCTGGAAAGCAGTTAATTTACTTGTAGGTCATCTGGGTCTATTCAAGGCTTATTCTGAAACTTTATAAGGGAGGATTTAGAGTAGACTTTCCCCTAAGGTTAAACTAATTATGTTCTCAAGATGTAATCTTTCTAGGGTCTCTACTGAATTTCTAGGGCATTCATTTGAGCTCTCCATACTCACTGGTTGGAACCAAAACATTGCTGAGGCCTGTGTGGTCTCCAGAATTTTCTGGGTAATTGCTCTTTTCTCAGTTGTTGTTCTCTGCCCTGTCTCATGGAGTTTCACCCTGCACAAGTGCAACTTACTAGTAATATTAGACTGAAGACTCAAGGGAACCTCAAAACCTGGAGCTGTTTCTCTGTGTAATTGTTCCTTTCTGGTACTTTGCCACACATATTCCAGTTGCCCCAGTAGCCCTGATTCTGATCTTTGTTGGCTCAGTTCAGTGAGACTTCGGTTGTCTGACTGGACTTCTGCCTGCACCACAACACAAGCAGTACTTCCAGACAGAAAACCAAGGTGATCATTTTTTCTTTTCTCAGTGATCTCAGTCATGACCTTTCTGTTGTCCGGTGTCTGAAAATAGTTGTTTTATATATTTTGTCTAGTTCCATAGTTGTCTATGGTGGGAAAACTACTCCAGGAGCATTTACTCCATCAGGGTAGAAGCAGTTGTTGCTTTTATAATTTTTACTTTTCGGCAGTACTATTTCAATGTGTCCAAGACTAAACATACCCTATACTCATGCTGATTGGAAGTGAGAGGACTTTTTAAATCTTAATCCCATGTGTTAATTCAATAATGGAAAAGTTCACCCTTTTTTTTCTTTAAGTATTATCTTTTCTTTTTTTCTTTTTATTTGTCCTTCTGAAAATTCTGTTAGACTTCTGTTAGATTTCTTTCTAGCCTGCATGTCTCAACAACTTTCCTTTAAGGTTTATATTTCTCTCTCTGTGTTTTATTCTAAACAATGTCTTCATTTTACTTCAGTTCACTGATTCTCTCTTAAGCTATATCTATTCTGTTGTCTAACTTGTCCAGAGTTTTAATCTCAATGACTATAATTTTTTAATTCTAAATATTTTATTTGATTATTTTTATATTTGAAATGGAATACTGGTTTTTATTATAGTTTAAGTTTATTCTTTTTTATTTGTTAATTATTAAACTTTTTCTTGTTTTTTAAAGTTCTTTTCCTATTACATCTGTTTGCTGTAAAGATACCTTTGAATCTTTCTCATGGTGAATTGTTTCCTCAAAGTTTTTGAATGTGTAAATTATATTGTGAGCTTATCTTTAGCAGAAACATTTTCTTTTGGTGGGAGTCTTATGTGTTTTGGGGTTTTAGAAATTTCCTTGGAGTGGCTTTGTGTTTTTCTTGTCAGGAGCCTGTTGTTAGGGTTGCCAAAGGAGGAACGCATGAGGCCAAACGGAGTAAAGAATTATGAATTTACTAGAGGCCCAGTGCACGAAATTCGTGCATGGGGGTGTGTGTCCCTCAGCCCAGCCTGCACCCTCTCCAATCTGGGACCCCTCGAGGGATGTCCGACTGCCTGTTTAGGCCCGATCCCGATTGGGCCTAAATGGGCAGTTGGACATCCCTCTCACAATCCGGGACTGCTGGCTCCCAACCACTCGCCTGCCTGCCTGCGTGATTGCCCCTAACTGCTTCTGCCTGCCAGCCTGATCACCCCCTAACCACTCCCCTGCCAGCCTGATTGATGCCTAACTTCTCCCCTGCTGGCCCGATTGCCCCTAACTGTCCTCCCCTGCAAGCCAGGTCACCCCAACTGCCCTTCCCTGCTGGCCCGGTCACCCCTAACTGCCCTCCCTTGCCAGCCTGATCACCCCTAACTGCCCTCCCCTGCTGACCTGGTCACCCACAACTGCCCTCCCCTGCAGGCCATCTTGTGGCGGCCATCTTTGACCACATGGGGTGGCCATCTTTGTGTTGGAGTGATGGTCAATTTGCATATTACTATTTTATTAGCTAGGATTATGTCATCTGGAAACCCAAATGGGCTGAGCCCCAAATGGTGCCAGCACCCAAAGACAGGGAGTCAGAGGTTTTTAAAGGACTCTAGATGGGCTTTTTCTGGGCGGAGAATTCTCTGTGCAGATCGGGATTCTGGGAAACTCCAGAGGGGAGAAATAATGGACTTAGCAGGTGGAATGTGGTCTAAGCAAATAGAATGTCCATTGTGAAGTGGCCTAAAGGTCGATTCCCAGGGGAGAGGGTATCGATTCAATTATTTGATCAAATCTAACGCCCATATGTTCAGGGCCAAAGCCATCACCACTTTAGAACAAATATTTATATTGATTGCTTATTTTGACCTTTCTTCACTATTTATTATATCTAAATTTAGACCCCACACCTGCATTTGGCACATGTTTGAAGTCTTAATTTCTCACTGGAGAATTTTTTTCCAACCAAGAGCTCTGAGCAGAGAATAAAATTCTTACTCGGTCAGCAAACAGAAAATTTCTGATCACTTCATTTCTTTTAAGCTACTAAGTTTTAGGCTCACTTGTTACACAGCCATAAATAACCAAAATAAATAGTTGCTATGCATTAAATGCTTACTACCTGCCCTTTATTGTGATAAAGACTTCATCTTTATTTTCTCAACTAATGTTGTCAATAACTTTATAATTCTTACTCCTGTTTTCAAGATCAGGAAAATGACGCAGTGGAGCTAGGGTTGAAACTGAGGTCCAGGTGACTAGAGAGCCTCGACTTCCGACTACCATCCCTATTCCAGTCTGGGTTCTTCCAAAAGCCAGCTCTGAGGCAAGAATTCCAGTGAAACTAGTTCATTTGGAGCTGGGACAGTAAAGACAAGTAGGGTTGTAAAAGAAATAAAACAGGGAAGGGAGAAGGAGGCCAATAAGCGTAGGTTATTAAATAAGTTTACCACCGCCAACTCAGGAGCTCAGTCCTGCTGGGCAGCTCAGAGGCAGTGCAGAGCATGCTTCAGAGTCATCCCAGCCGAGGGGTGAAGAAGCTGGAGTATCTATCCTCTAAATCCTCATCTGTGATTGGTTGGGGTGTTAACTCTCTGGCACTTTGGGTGTGACCTGAAAATGGGTCAAGTCTGGCCCCCTGACCAGGAAAGTGCCCCCAGGCAGAGAACCAGAGGTGTCTGCAGTAAGCAGCCTTTAGCATGCCGACAAGATGCTGAGGGCATATGAGGTGGGCAATGCCAGCGCCTGCAGTGCTCTCACCCTCACATTCCTTCTGGCCACATAGATATTAATTATAACATGGAAATGTCATGGAAAAGGTGAAAATAACAATAAAAGAGCTTCTCCCTTAAAGTGCTGTCATTTGAGGGAATGTGTGAATGTATATGCATGTGTCTGTAAGTATAGAACCACGTGTACGTAAAATTTGCAGAGGAAGATCAAGGGAATAGTGGGCTACTGTCCCACTTCAGGAATGACAAGGAGAGGATAGAATGTTTCTCTACTTCTGTTGAGTGGTCTCTTTCCATCTGGCTGCTTATTTGTCTATCTTTCCCCCAACCCTGGGATGTAGATATACAGCTTAGATGTGGTCGCTTGTGGTCAGGAGAAATTTATTTTATGGTCCATTTATTAGGCATTCAAATCCACTTACAACCAGCAGAGTAAATCTGTTGTAAAGAACCGGGGCTGTGTCAGCTGCCTGCTACATCTTCCCAAAGTGCTAGAGCCACCAGTAAAGCTGTGTTTCAAGAAAGATTTAGAGATTCTCAATCATTGTGAAAATCAAGCCAGATGTGTTCTTAGCTACCTCTCAGTTTCCTTATAACATAAATAGTGACTGCACACTCATCGTCATTATGTTTTCCACTTCAAGGGGGTATTTCAGGATCAAGAGGAGTCAGTAAAAGAGATTGGAACAAAGAATGAATAAATTAATTTGATCACTAATGACTTGTAGTTTGGGGCTGGGTCCCTGAATTTTAAAATGCAAAGATGGATGAAAACAATAGTTAAAGACAGTAGTTGGGTGACTATTCGGGTGGTAGTAAATCACATTGGCCACATTAAATCTGGATGGAGTGCAAATATCAGGGTCAAGTCAACTCTGATAAATATGGTTGTAAGTCTTAAAATCAAATAGGTAGTGAGCTTAATGAAAACAAAGTCTCCATTTTTCCAGTTTACTCTTATTTAGCCATTCCCTTACACATATATGTGAACATGGTATTCAGCTCCCTGATTGTAAACACTATGTGTCCCATAGTTTGCCTGTCTGGACTACATCCTCATGTGTCCTTTTCTAAGGGGAAAGTATTTTTTGTATTTTTTTAAAAAAATCATCTCAGTTGAGCAGGATGGAGAACAAATGATTGAAATAGCACAGAGATGGCACTGAAGTGCATGGATCAAGCCAAAGTGTGTTGGTTCAGATAAAAGGAATTTTGAGGTTTAATGAGTTTGTAAAAATTGAGAATGTTTCTAGACAAAGTTTGGCTGACATGGAAAAATGAAAAGGCAGAGACGAAATAGAACAAGAATGAATCTTGGACATTTTTCAGAGGCAAATACATATGCTTGTTTTTAATCCATAAGGCCAAATACTTCCTCTCCTCACATTGGGCCATATGCTTAATCCACCAAGACAAAGACCAGAGCAGTGAGTCTGAACCTCAAGGTCAGGAGAATCTATTACTGATTCCGGCACAAACTACCTGCATGACTTTGGGTGAATCACATCACTGCCCTGGGTCTCCCCCAAAACAAAGAACAGAAAAAAACACACACAAAAAAACATGAAGGGTATGCAGAGTCTTAAAGTTCTTTCCAGCATTTTGAATCTATAACATTCTTCTTAACAGAAGCCTTGCCTGGAACAGAATTAAATCCAAAAGGAAAATAGCTTTCCTAATCATATCTGAACATTTAATTTGTCATTTGCTTTATGACATATGCATGAGGCTTGTTTAAAATAACTCTACAAGGTTAATTACCAGTGCAGAATACAGCGATGGTGTCGGTAGCACAATATTTTGTTAGGCATGTGTGACAACATTGCAAAGTGGATCAGCTGCACGACTGTTTGTGATTTGGCGGCCCCTTAGTTTAAAGTGGCCGCAGTCCTAAACATGTGCTCCCCCACTCCCCCACCTCTGTGGGCAAAGCGTATGCCATAGAAATTCTACCGAAGAGAAAAAAGCTCATTGGGCTTTGTAGATGGTACACAAAGGGTTGCAAAACAGGGACCAGTTTTCAGGTGGCTGTGATGCTTTCTAAGGAGCCATTATTATTATTATTATTATTATTATTATTATTATTTTATTAAAATTCTTTATTGTTTTAAGTATTACATATGTCTCCTTTTCTCCCCATTGACCTCTCCCCGGCCACTCCCACCCCCAAGAGGAGCCATTATTTTATTCAACCACCTGCAGTAAAGCTTGTCCCAAACCAAGAGAGATGCTTGAATTGGTTAGGGGATAATGTGGAAACACATTAATTAGTTGTTTAAATACTTACTATCATTCCTTGCTTTGCAATAAAATCAGTTTCTTCAAAATAACTCTGTAAACTCACTTTCTGAATAACCCACAAATAGCACTTTAATATTGAAGGAGGGATGATTTACAGTTACAATTATCTGGGTTTGGGATACATGATGCCGATTTTCACTCGCAGAAGGAAATTTGTCGCAGCGTTTCACTAGGCTAAGAAAATAGAGGCACCTGCCCACAATAAGGCACCTCTCCCCGAAAAGATTTTACTTCTCTCTCCTCTCCAGAGAGTAAAACCCTCTGTTGCTTAAAGGAATATTGAACAAATGCCATAAAAAGCAAAGGCCATTTTTTTCCCTGAGATTTTTAGCCTTAGGGACTATAATGTTGATTTTTATTGCAACTTATCTCTTCTGGTTTATATGCCCCTAAATAAAACACCTAGAAGAAGGGCATTTATGTCAGTCCAAACATAGTCATATTCTGTCATGGTGCAATGTGGGTTATTTAAGTCATTGGAATATTAAGACTTTAATCTAGCTTTTACCAGAAAATACCAACAATGGAAACATCTCATAATTTGGACAAGGAGTTTAATCTCTGTGGCCTTTCCAGAAAATGCTTCTCATTAGAAAAGTAGCATGGCTGGTCGATCCAGGTTGGTACAAAGAACAATTGGAAGCTATGTTGGCTTGGGGACTTATCAAGGTCATTATGACCCAGGCTAGAGAAAGATATCTTGTCTTTTCCCTGAAAAGTGCCCAGTTAAGTGGGGTCAAATTTATTCTCATTGGTATAGCTGCTGTAGGGATATTGTTGCTTATGTGCTGGATATACTCTGTGATGGTATTAAGACTTGACTAATAATTTGACACCGTGTGTCAGCTGTTAACTGTAAAGAAAACTCGATACAATACTAAGTAGGAGGAAGAAATAAGTAGGCAGGTAGTCAAAGGAACCAGGGCAAATTGGGTTTTATCTTTATTCTGTTCTGGATGAAGCCTTTTTTTTTTTTTTTTTTTTTTTTTTTTGCGGACTCTTTTTTTCAAATGTCTGCACTCAAATATTCTTTCTCTGATATCAAATTTGGATATTGACTGCCTAGAATAAAAGGAGTAAATAAAAATTAAACCAGAACTCTGAACCAAACTTCAGAGAATTTTCTTTCTTCGAACATAGGCGATAGGAATTGTCATTGATACTTAGAAAATTACCCACATTTGGTTGAATGAAATGTTTTCTACCTTTAGACCCATAGTACATACAGTTCCTTATGATCTAAATGCATCTTTGCCAGCATACCAAAATGAAAAAGAATTGACACAAGTATTTAAATAATATACATTATTACTATCTGCATAGAACTCTATTCTTTGATGTGCCAACATTTAACAAAAAATATTACCAGATATTTAGGCTATCAGCCTCCACTCCCCCCCCCCCCCCCCCCCACCACCATTTTGCTAATATTAATATGAAGTTTGACTCTCTTTGTGGAATAAGTGAATCATTAAATGAATGAAAGAGAGACAGATAGTTTCTGCTACCCAGAATGTATAGAACAGAGAAGTACTCCTCGCCCCCCCCCCCCCCCCAGGCACTCATGTTTGAGAGTTTCCACTCTCTAGCCTTCTCTGCCTTGCTTCCTGCCACAGAAAGCTGGCCTGTTTGGACACATCAAAAGGCTTCTTTGGTAGCCGATTTCTAGGTGGGTTCAGCAGCGGGAGGGGGAACACTGGCAGAAGGCCAGAGCAAGAGAGGCCTAGGATTGGTGGCCATTCCTTCCCAGCTCCCTCCCAGCAGGGTTATCTCAGGTTGGCTGTCTCCCTTGACCCAGATCACAGTTCCTGCCAAGGCAGCCATCTGCCCAGGACTCTCTCCACATTCTGGTAGCTGCTCCCTCTCCTCCGCCCTTCAGGTCTAGAGGAGATAGTAGCCCTGTTGTTTCTGCCTTCTGGGTCCTGGCATTTTCCCTACTGCCTTTACCAAACCTTCCTCAAACTGTTCTCCTCTGAATGTGCAATCAAATCTGCTTCCTGCTGGGACACTGAAGTGTTAGCAGTGTGAACTACGCAGGAACCCTGACATTTTAGGAAGCGACACAAACCAACATTTTGCTCTTTCATGTGTTTTGTGTACAATGTGGTGGTAGTGGTGACATTTTTTACCTCTAAAAATACTATATTCTTAGAAGAATTTCTCATAGATGGGCAATGTGCAATTCAATGGAAAGGAATACTACTCTGAAGTATTAAGTTGAAAAGTTACAAAACTGCATTATATCATATATATTATATTATATTAATTATATTATATTATATTTTATATTATATTCATCTTTTGTTAAAACTGTAGAGCACATATAAACATTTCTAAGAAAGTGGATTGTTAGAGAATTTGATTTTCTTTAATTTTTTCCTGCATGCTCCAAAGTTTTTACTATAAATGTGCTGTTTTTGTCAATAAATATTTAAAAATTATTAACCAGTAGAGTACAATCGCAAACATATTGTCTTATATGCCAGCTTTAAGAAATGCAAAGTAGAACGAGCCTTGTCATTTGGGGTGCTATTTACACATGTGCACATGTGTTCTTTATCTCAGTAGAGTTGTGTTAAAAGTGCTTCTGGGTGGACGCATGTTCCAAGGCCACAGGAGCCCCACTGGCTGCTGGCATTCCCAGATGAGGCCCCGACTTTGTGCCACTCTCCTCAGCACCCCTCCTTATTCTTCTCCCTTCTTCTCTCCCTTGTTGCCTTTTTTGTTCCTCAGGAAGATCCTCGCTCTGGCTTCTTCCTCTCCTGACCATGCTTCTAGCAATGCCTGTGCCCCATAGGATGCTTGGACTTGTCTGATAGTTTCCATCTCAGTTCTGCTTCCTGAGTCCTGATCATACCTATTACCATGAGTGGTCTTCATGGTAACACCCCTGAGTTCAGGCCAGTCCCCGTCCCCTCCCCTTCCATACTCCACCATCCTGGCCCACCTTCTCACAAATCTGTTTCATCTTCATGGATAGGGTTTGGGGGTCTGATTCATGCTCTTTACTTTGGATGTTACATAAAGTCCTGACTTTCTCAGAGAGAAAAACTTCTCTGTTGTGTATGATCTATGACAGGTGGATTCTATGCTAATTTTTTATGTGCTTGAATACAGCCATGTGGGGTTTTATTGTTTAACCATTTCATGTTTTAAGTACAATAAACCAACATATGCACACAACTTAGGTGAAAGCTTCATGCTCTTCGTAGCCTTTCTCTTGATAGGTCTTAGCAATCTGGGAGATCCACAACTGGAGTTACATGGAGTTCTGCACCTTTTCAATATAGGATGGGTCCATTAGTGGATTCAAATTTGGAGTTTTGTTTTTTTTTAAATCAGATTATTCCATATGAAGTAAAATGTAAACAAATTAGGGAAAATCACGTGGCTAAAATAAGTATAGAGAGTAGCTTCTGTGCAAAATCGAGACTGGTTCTTTATCTTAGAATCATGGCGAAATCATTATTGAAATTCATTAAATCTTGAACTGAATAGGGAAGAATTTGCCAAATTCTAGACTACTTCCTCTCCCAGCAAGTAAGTGCAATATTTGGAAAAAAACTAAAAGGAGCTCTATAAAATGAACATTCTTTACCCTAAGAAACATTTCATATAATATTTATGTAGCAGATTCTGTCAATGCTCATACTCCCTCAGAACCTCCCACCCAGTGGTGCCGGGCAGCCTGACTTCTGACAGCCAGCACCTGCACCTTTGTCAGAGAACTGCTCTTGGTTGAAAGAACCCCCTTCACCCTAGTGATGTGTCTGGGAATTAGCATTCCCGCTGAGGCATTCCTTAACCAATGTCTAACAGCGATGGGGACCCAAGTATGCTATGCCCCTGTCCCTGATCCAGTATTTTACACTGTATCCCACTCCCAGCAATAACTGGTTTAATAATGTACTCCTATAGCTAGCCTTTCCTTCCCTGTATCACCTGCCTACTGGCCCACCAGTGTGCCTGCACCTCTCGCATAAACCATGTACACCCTTCCTTATTTCTGATCTGCTTTCTTTTTTCTTTTTTAAAAAATATATATTTTATTGATTTTTTTTACAGAGAGGAAGGGAGAGGGATAGAGAGTTAGAAACATCGATGAGAGAGAAACATTGATCAGCTGCCTCCTGCACACTCCCTACGGGGGTTGTGCCCACAACCAAGGTACATGCCCTTGACCGGAATCGAATCTGGGACCCTTCAGTCCGCAGGCCGACACTCTATCCACTGAGCCAAACCGGTTAGGGCCCGATCTGCTTTCTAATAAAAACAAGAACGTTATTTAAAGGATAGTGAGGCTTCAGCCCAACATTGAGGGACCATGGTGAATACCTGCCCTGGAGGTTGTCCCCTCACGTCTGTTTTTCCTGGTGGAGGCAGCATTCGGCAGGAAGGGACTGCTGAAATGGCATGTCAGTTCTCGTGTCCTTCTAAGAAACACGCTGGGTAATGCAATTCTCCTTGTTGTTGGTGGTGACCTTTGAGAAACTCTGGATACTAAATTTGGAAACCAAACCTCAACTTCTGGTGGGAGGTTTTAGCTCTGGTTGGATCAGGAACGGCATGTCACCATCTTTATTTCTATGATAGAAAGACAGTCGGCGAGACTGTCAAACAACAGGCTTCATGAGTTACACAGTCCAGCCTACCACTTAGGAATAAAAGCAAGTTATTTGTTAAACATTCACTTGACCAACAATGGCTTAAGAGAAGAAAAATATTCCTTGAGGGGGAAAATATAGTTTCACAAAACTCCCAAGTTAGTAAAGCTCTAAACCTTTCAAAAACCTCCAATTCTGTTTTGCTTTTTCTGTCCTTGTTAATGGTAACCCTTCACCACACATTTCACTTTGGACAAAGCATTGTCATTGTGAAAGTGCTCTGTAATGGGCGGCAACTCGTGGCTCTGTGTGTGCACATTGCGTGTGATTTATAAACTCTCCTTAATATTTACATTTGGAAATGTTATGAGACTAGCCATTGCACACGTCCCTCCTTTTTCCCTCTTATATATTTTTTAGAAGCAATAGATGTAGGCATGACAGACACCTTTTTCTTAATAATATCTAGTATTCTGGTGTGTGTGTGTGTGTGTGTGTGTATGTAAGTAAGTGATTGCTTATATGACTATGGGCAAAGAATATGTGTTATAGAGGAAGCAAGGTAGAATAAATGAAAGAGAAGAGAGAGCTTATGCTGGGAAAACATTAATGTTTTTACATGTAAACTTTAACATTAAAGGCATTTATCTTAAGTAAATTGAGGGTAATGTGAAGTATAGAAAGATGTGAACTGAAATTCTAATGCTCCTCACGTGTTTAGAACTGTGCTACGCAGTATGGTGGCTACTAGCAGCAAGGGGGCTAAATTTAAATTGCTTAAAATTAAACCAAATAAAAAACTCAGGTAGTCACTAGACTAGCCACATCTGAAGACACATGGAGCGAGTGGACAGACCCAGTGCAGCAGACACCGAACATGTCCATCACCGAGGAGCGCTGCGGTGGACAGAGCTGATCTAAGAGAGAGTGCGCACTGTGGAATCCTGTACAACAGACATAACCACATGCTGTCATCTCATGAAGCAGATGGAAATTCCTTTGTCCGCCACCCCCTTTCCTCTTTCTTCCAGGGACTTAAAATGGGAAGGAAAAAAAAACCAACTCCACAAAACTACAAAAAAAGAGAGAGAATAGACAAAGAACACTGTTGTAAAAATAAGAAGCTTTGAAGAATCTGAAGCAGATGTTATGCTGGGAGCTAATATATACTATAATACCACCTGTGCCCACTTAATTCTATCCACAATCATTTCCTCCACGGTTACCATGAAGAAAGACAGAGATTCGATGATTTAAGAACATTTGGAGGGGGAAAGAGAAAAATCAAATGAGAGTAAGACCTCTAGTTCAGATGTGGAGTTCACCTGCAGATGGGAACAGTGATTTACTGCCATTGGGTGCTCCTGGACTCCAGAGCAAGGCAAGTTTTCTCTGCTCAGAGCTTGACCAGTTGGCTGGACCGCCATGCACGACCATGACATATGCACATGTTTGGAGTAAGAAATTATATGTCAGCTACTACGTACATATATATGCTTTGGTTAAGGATATGGTGTATGAGCTAAAGTTTTGTATGAAAAGAGTGTCAAGGGCCATTCTTTTATCCCTCTGACAACTTGTTTTGCTGCATATATTTCATAGTATTTCAGTGGCTCTGAGTTCGTCTCAGGTGACATTGCTTTAACCCTTTCTTTGCAATGCTTTGCTCATTTTTCGGGCACAGCTCTTCCTTGATTCTTCCGGGTGAAGAAAGCTGCCAGTTCTAATTAGTTGGTTCTGAGTACTAAAGGTATTCTGTTGCTGAACCCAGAAACGCAGTGGATTATCTGATGAGTAATTTGAACTTTCTCTTCAAAAACAAATTGCCTGAAAAAAAATACATTCTTTAGAACATGCCCTCACTTTTCTTCTGGAAAAGTTACTAGGTCTGATTCATGGATGTAAATCATAAAATCTAACTGCATCGGAAAAGAGAACATTTTGGTGTTGATGGGTGTGATCCAGTAGTTTACCAAGCTAGTGCCATTGCTCTGGAAAGTGAATAGGAGATGGCAGTTGACTGAAAACACATCTCGTCTGAAGGCTCAAATTGAGAGGAAGCGCTGCCCCAGATCTGTGATTTGCTAGCATCTTTGATTGTTCTCTTGGCTTGGTGTGATTCTTCTCTCTTTGCAGAAGAGGACTCATTTTTCACATTCTCTCAGCCAGGGTTTTCCCTTCTGACCCATTGAGAGAAACTTTGAGATCATTGGCTTCATTTTCTGTTTGATTCTCCACATTTGTGACTCCTGTAGAGGGAAGATAATCACTTCATATGAAGGCTGCAGGATGAACTTTTGGATCTGAGTCACAGATTCCTTAGTTCATGATTTATTCATCTCCTTACTCATTCTATATGTGCTAGGCTCCGCGATACAAACTAGACAACAGTGCAAAAGAGAGACATATTCCCTCTCTCCTGAAGATTGCATTCTAGTAAAAGACAATAACCGGGGATATTAGTTTCCTGTTGCTGTTGTAGCAAGTTACCACAAATTTAGTGGCTTAAAACTGTACAAGCTTATTATGTTAAAATTCTATAGGGCAGAAGTCCAACATGGGTCTCACTGAGCTACAAGCTTCTTTCTGGAGACTCCAGGAGAACATTCATCTCCTCATCTTTTCCAGCTTCTTGAGGCCTTCTGAATTCCTTGGCACATGGCCCTCTTCCTCCATCCTCAAAGCCAGCAATGTCTGAGCAAGTCCGTCTCATGTCACATTTCTTTAAGCCTTCTTTTGTCATCTCATCTCATCTCATCTCATCTCATCTCATCTCATGAGTACAGCCAGAAAGGGTCCTTTGCTTTTAAGCATTCTTGTGATTAGATTGGACCTTCCAGGGTAATCTTCCCATTTCAAGGCCCAGTAGCCTTAGTTACATCTCCAAAGTTCCTTTTGGTTGTGGAAGGTAATATTTTCACTGGCTCTGAGAATTAGAACATGTGCATCTTTTGGGGGCCATAATTCTTCCTACCACCTCAGGTGAATGAGTAAATAAAAATAGAATAGTTACATGTTGTAGAGAGTGCTGCAAAAGAAAGATAGAGGGTGATGTGAGAGAGGATCAGAGTAGGGCACCCACTTTAGATAGTGTAGTTAGGAGAGGCATTCCTGAGAAGGTGATATTTAGGATGAGCACTGAGGGTGAGAAGGAACCTGCCTTAATTCAATCAATGGGCCTTGACTTGGTGTCACCATCTTCTTACAGATCCGATCTTTCCCCCCGCACCCCCCGCACCCTTTCAGTTGATTACCCCAGGGATGAGCACCTTCTCTGAGATTTTTAAACTTGGTATCCAGGAAAATTGTTTCCATTCCTCTCTGTGGAGAGGCTTTGAAATACGAAGTCTTAGAGCAGTCAGCAATGTTTCTTGCCTTGTTGAAGACATTGATATAAAAGAAGAAAGTTGGCACATAGAGTAAAACAGAGACAAAAGATAGCAAAATAGTCCTTTGTGCAAAGGAAAATTACTAATTGTATTACTTAGGATTCTTTTGATTGAAAGTGTTAGAAATTTAAAAACCTAACTTAAGCATAAAGCAAAAATCTTAAGCAAAATGAGTGAAAATGAACTCTTTGGTTCTATGGTGGAAGTCACATTTTTGAGGCTGGCTGCACCCGTACCCTTCTCAGGGTCCCATGAATCTCCCAATACATTTCACTCTTTTGCTTAAGATAGGTAGGTTTTCCAGTTTCCACCATTTACAACCAAAAGAATCCTAAATAATACAATAGTCATTTTACTTTGAGAAACCATGGCCATACCCAAGCCTCCCCAGGGGAACTGATAAGCATTTTTAAAAACCCATGGAAAATGTTATCACTGGGTTGCTGTTGTTTTTTATTCCAAAACCACAAACACCTATTCATAGCACATTACAAAAGTTGACTTTACTCACGTGTCCACTTGGAATATATTTGTGATCTCCATAAGCTAGCCACTTTTTTTTAAATGTGAGATACAGCATACATATAGCATATACATGCAAAATGTATAAGTACAATTTAAAGAATAGTAACAGATAATAATAAAATGAGCAAATTTGCAGTGACATTGCCTATGAACTAACATAATCCCCATGCCTTTTAACCCCTCCTTTATGCCCCTCCATATATGCATCTCCCTTCCTCCTCCTCCAACAGTAACCACTATCCTGAGTTTTCTGTTATCAATCCTTCCATTTTTCTTTAAAATATTCCTATGTCTGTATATAATTGTAAGCAATATGGCTTTTAATTTGCCAGTGTAAACATTTATATTATTACATTCATGCAAAAATAGATTTTTCTATTAACTCGCTTTAGGTTTTTCAAAATTGAATTTTTGAGACTCGTTCACATTGATATGTACTATATAGATGAAGCTCATTTCACTGTTATAGACATACCATGCTGTGAGTATACAACAATTTACTTATGCATGCTACTGTTGCTGGACAGTTAGATGATTTTAAAATTATTATTTTTTTGCTATTATAAACAATGTCACCTGGGGCACATGTGTACGTTTCTCTGGTGTACTTACCTAGGAGTACAATAATTGTGTCATAGGACAAGAGAATCTTCTGTCTTAGAGGCATGTCCAAGTACGTTTCCAAAGTGGCAGCACCATTTTATAATCCAGCCAGCAGTGGACAAGCTCTAACATGGCTTTATTTTTTGTGTTCTAAAGTTATTCTCCTTTCCTTGGGTAATTCTAAAAAATGTTATGTATCCCGTTTGGCATTCAGTGAGCCCTTTTATTCTGAAGTCTTCAGTTTTTCTTTAGCTCTAATCTTACTGCTCACTAATTTGCTCTTCATCTGTACTGATTCTAATTATTTTATTTACTGTTTTAATTTTTATATTAATGCTTTCGGCATTTAGAGCTGTTTATTTTTTGTTTGTAACATCTTTTGGAATCTCTCTAAGGATATTTTCCACATGGTTCTTTCAAGGCCTCCCCCCATCTTTTTTGCTTCTTTTATTAATTTTATTTCCTCATGAGTTAGTTTTGTTCATTCATCTCTTCTATGATGTTACATTTTCTTAAATGTTTGTGATTTTTTCATTGCTCATATTTGTGTTTGAAAATACCTGTTTGCATCTGTGAAGATTCTGGCCTTTATATAAAGCACATCTTCCATGGCCTTTGGGAATTTGGTTGGGTGTGCTTCCAAATGGACATACCTCTGACTTATGTGTCATGTGTAGCAGCTTCCCCACTTCTCCTGATTTTTCAGCTATCAGAAGCATTGCTCTGTCTCTTTGGCCCAAGCACCATACCACCTGCTTTAGACTGGAGATAACAAGCACCAATCATATCTACTGCTTTGCTCAAATGAAAGTCAGAGAGAGGGGCCAAAAGGCCATGCTGCCCCATATACATTTCTAGTCTACTTAGATTTCTATTTATCCCATGACACTCCTGCTCTTTATTTTTCAGTCTGGTTAAGTATATTTGAAAGTACATTTTTTTTCTTATTTCTAGGGGTCTGAGCCCAGACTTTCATTTTGAAAAATCTTCATGTTTTATGTCTTAGTCTTGTACATCTTAGGTTTCCATATAAAACTTCATTTGCAAAAAAGCAAATTAGTAAATGAGCCTTTAAAAATATCTCCAAACATGACCCTATACCAGTGGTCGGCAAACTCATTAGTCAACAGAGCCAAATATCAACAGTACTTCTTCAAAAATAGACTCACCCAGGCCGAAAACCGACTTCTGCGTATGGGCCATGATGTTTCAATCGCACTGTATGTGTGCGCCCGCACATGGTATTTTGTGGAAGAGCCACACTCAAGGGGCCAAAGAGCCGCATGTGGCTCGTGAGCTGCAGTTTGCCAACCACTGCCCTATACCCATGGATAATTTCACTCTAGAAGCAGCCTACTAACAACTTTTCTTATGCTTTGTACATTGCTACATTCTTATTAATGCTGCTACTAATACATTTCAAGTCAATAGTTTCTGAAAGGCAGTTAGTAAGAACAAACTTTGAATGAGTACCAGAAGGGGATTTAAGGAGACCTAATGATAGTGGGTCATACTTATAAGAATAATTTCTTCCCATAATGAAAAAACTGGCATTAGTTTCTTACATATCCTCATCTAGTATTGTTATACCTGCAAACTTAGATGTGATTAGGGTCCTGGGTAAACATAAAAGAATATAATTGATTGAGTGCAATCTTCCAATCTTATAAGAGTCTTAGTAACGTGCTACACTCATTCTGATCAGGTTTAGCAGATAGGCACACGTGGTATAATAGGACCACTGGTAGGGCTAAGACATAGACCTTCCTGGGCATGTAAGAAGACGTACTCTGTTCAATTTGCAATATTCTGCAGTGCGCTGTAAGCAACATTGGACAGGGAGGCGACTTTCTATTATTTGACTGGGGTGGGTGGAATAATTTTAATTGCTGAGAAATTGCATTTTCATTGTAAAGCAATTCAAGTTATAGCAGATTCATAATGCAGCTATTGTAAAAATGACATTTCCGTGACATTTCTGTGAGAAGAACATGGTGATTTTGCAAATGACATGGTGAGGGCATAGCAGTTACGCGAATAACACATTTTCACAATACGTGTGCTGGGAGCATAAATAATGGTGATGGAAATAATATTAATAATAAGGGCATTCCATGAGAGAAAACCTTTTATCTCTGCAATTCCAAAGTTCTTTAACTCACACCTATCCACTTGTACCCTCCACTCAAATTATTGGCCTGGACTCATTGATGGAAGGGAGCGGAGGAGAAACCACGTGGTTGCCCAACTCTGTAGCACATTAATGGCAAACATAGAATCAGAGCTCTATTTTCTTTTAAAAAGTCTGTGGGGATGATGCACCTGAATGAGAATCATGCAGCTACTGGAAATGATATTGTTCTGATTTTATTATAGATGAATTTCTCTCAGTTTCTTAGGTGAGTTGTCGGTGAGCAATTAGCATCTTCTCTCTTCATGGACATAAAAGAATATGTAGTCTTGTTTTATTTCAGGATGAACTGAGTTGCTCATTTCACACATGTTTATAAAATACTCTAATAAGTTAAACAGGTAAGCTGCCTGTGTTAGCCTGAGGGCATAATATTCCCACAGTGGATATATCATCGCCATTTTATTTTCAAAACGTCATTATCATGCCATTAATATAGAAATTTCTTGTTTTCCCCCTCTACATATATTTTAAGAGAAAAATAGCTCCTTAGCAACTAAGTTGCCTGTGATTGGAAATAGAGATGGCGAGATGGCCGATAGCTTGCATGACCCCTGTGGTCAGCATTCTGCTATGAGTGTCACCAATATAATTTATTAAACAGGCTGCAAGCTAGAAGGAAAAACTACCCTTTGACCAAATGCCTTAGCCACTAGTTTTGTTGGTTTCATCTGGGTCTATGAATGAAATGGCTTACTCAAATGTTGGAATTTGGAGTCAAAGCTTAATTCCACATTATTGGAATTAATGGCTTACTCAAATGTTGGAATTTGGAGTCAAAGCTTAATTCCACCTTCCTGGGCATGTAAGAAGACATACCTTAATTAATACCTTTTATTTGACCAATACTTGCTATTTAGGTTGTATTTGTTGTATTTGTCATAATGCAAAACAGGTTGAAGCTGAGGCTCTCTCCCAGGCTTGAGGGGAGTGAGTTATAGCGGCAAGAGCAACATTCAGAAATTCCAGCTTAGGTCCATTTGAAAGATGTGTGCCTGTAATCAGCCGTTTACTTTGTTACGTGTGACGTCGGCATTGGAAGCATAGTGTGAAAGTCACTCTATCATTATGTCGTTGCTCTTTTGGAAGGGTGGCTAGGCTTAGTACCTTTCAGAAGAAAAATAAATTTTAAAGATGTTTCCTTGCTTTTCAAACAAACCACTTACTCTTTTATAAAGCCAATTTTCTTTACTGGGCAAAGGATATACAATTCCCGGGTAATGCCATTACTGATTCGTGGCTAGGCCGAATACCAGAGAGCTGATGAATTCTTCTGATTCAGAGGCTGGGATTTACCTCTTGTTTGGATCACGTGGTCCCGTGATGTCAAGCTTTCAATCAGAATTCCATAGTCTGACTTCTTCATTTTCACAGCTTGCAGGCAGTATCTCCTGCAATCTGCCAACACATGGCTCCGGTGCCTCTTGTCAGTGTTCCCTCCAATGACTAAGTGGCAAGGTGTACCAATGCATGTTAAAGCTACAATGCACATTTGCCACAAAACGTTGACATTGTAACATCTGCAAAGGAGCTGTCACCACATCAATAACAATAAGTAACTCCTCCATTTCTCTCCTTGCTTCAGTTAAGGAAGATACTGTTATATAGCCAACTAGAGGCCTGATGCACGAAATTTGTTCAAGGGGCTTGGCCCTTGCAGCCCCGGCTTCGTCCGGATGGTCATCCGGAAGGTCGCCTGGATGCTCGTTCTGCTGTTCGGTCTAATTAGAATATTAGCTCTTTATTATATAGGATATGGGAAAAGCTCTGTCTACATTTCATTCTGGTTTTCACAAAAGATCATTTGCGAACAAACAAAAAACGTATAAGAAGTTATATTCACATATTTAAAGGTAAATGCTGAATATGGTGATTGAATAAGATCCAAAGGGAACTGGAGAAGCTGTCTAGAGGTTGGATGAGAAAACTTATAAAACTAACACAATACCAAAAAAAAATGGAATCTTTAGGCTCTCACTATGTTATTAAAATGACTGGTGATGTGATAGCCAAGACAAACGAAAAGGTCAGACCTCACTGAAAACTTTTGTTTCACTGCCAGTTAGAAAGAAATGAAACAAAAACTGTGACTTAAGGACAACTAGAACAGTCAGTCGCTTTACACAATAGGCTGAAAAGGGGCTGTCAAATTGGTGGCTGCCCTCCTGGAGACAAAAATCCCCTTGCCACCGAGACTATTGACTGGTGCTTGTAGAACCTGCAGCACCTAAAATGCGTAAGATTGCTGGCGTAGTTACCCCACTAACCCTTCATTCTCCACCCAGGGATAGTTTGAGGGAGACCCGGATATTCAATCTCACTTTCAGTTGGAGAGGATGCTCAATAACATTTAGTTCAGATATTTTATACCCAGTTTGGAGCAGTCTTGAAATTTGGTAAAAGCAGGTCAAGCCCCATAACGAAGAGAGAGCGGAGTGGGAGCCCCATTCCCTCTTTTGAAAAATATAGCTGCTCCAATTCTTAGCTAATATTCTGCTTGTAAAAGGGGTTCTATGCTAACATTTGTAAACTACATCTCCATTTCACCCTTCCTTTCACAGAAACCTAGATCAGAGAGGGGGAGTGATTGACCCAACGTCAAGGCCATGTGGCTAAATTCAGGTGGTTAAATAATATGGGAACTATTTTGCAGAGTCGAGAGAGAAATAATAAATATTGGGTCCAATTTGGTGGCTGGAGAATTAATGATTGGATAGTAACAGAAAAAACACATATTTTTTAATTGATATTTACGTCCTTGCTTTACTGATGCTTAGCCGGAAAATGTGTGTGTGTTTTTTCTGCCAGGAATCTTAGTTAGGCCACCTATACAAATCAGAAAATCCCAGTCCTGGTAACAGATTTCACAATATGAGGTAGCCATTGTGGACAATAGAACCTTTCCCCATCCCTCAGGTGTTTTATTCAAAGAATTCATCTTGGTGCCAGAAAAAGAATTCTGCCCTTGGCAATATGTTGGCTGTGTGATCCAGTGTCCTACCTAGGATGCTGATTACTGACCTTGCCATCCAGGGTTCAAGACTACTGGACAAAGAGCTGAGCTCCCAGGCCTGTGGGCTGGGAGAATCTGCATTTTATCAAGCTACCCGCATCCTTTTCTCCTGAGCCCAGATTCCCGATGTGCCCGTAGGATGCCCGTGACTTCATTTTGTGCAAACCCCTCCTCTCCGTTGTCTGGCTTCCTTTATTCTTTCAGGGATAGCAGCTGCTGCCAGCCAGCCCACAGCACCATTCTGAGTTGCCTAAGGGAACAGCTGGAACTCTCCCAAGGGCTGATTTTACTCCTCCGAGTTTGGTACCAAATATTTCCCACTTCATGGGAAAGATGGCAAATAAATTAAGGACATACCACTCACAATCGGAAGTTCCAAAATTGACCAAATATTGTTGTGAGAATTGCCTGCACTATTTATTTTTAGTCTATTAAGTCAATTTGTGGTGCTGAGCATTTGTGTATTAATGTATCATGTTTTTCTGAAGCTCCAATTGAGG
Organism: Myotis brandtii; assembly: GCF_000412655.1. Lineage (NCBI taxonomy): Eukaryota > Metazoa > Chordata > Mammalia > Chiroptera > Vespertilionidae > Myotis > Myotis brandtii. The sequence goes on from NW_005356674.1 coordinate 9,459,814, forward strand.
TCACAGATTAGATTCCCTCACTGAAAAAAAGAACGAACAAAAAAACAACAACGCTGCTTTCCAGTGTAGGAAGAGGAAATATTCCTGCTTCTCTTTAGATTCTAACTTATTTTTCTCCACCTAACCTTCCCCCTCACTCCCCTGCCTCTCACCTTTGAAAGCTCAGAGATCTAGAGCTGGAAATTTAAATAATAAGGTGCTATACCTTTAAAACCAGTGCAAGCAAATGGGTTTTAATAACCCAACAGGATCTTGGTCCATCATAACATTTAATCTGCATTATATCTCACTTCCTAATCGCTACTTCCAATTGTAAGCAGAGAGGGTGGGTGAGCGAGGCATTTCAGATAAGTGCCAGTAAAACAAGTTTGCCTTACAGCTGGTGAGCCCCGAGCACACGTTTCACCGTGCCTTATGGCCATATTCAATCAGATGATCCCATAAACGAAAAATAATCGCCCCTAATACTAATACCTCTTCTCCTTCATTGTTGCCGGTCGCTATGGTGCTGCATTCGACTGTGAAGAATTTACCGCCATTATTACCCTCAGTGTCTCTCTCTCTGAAATGTGATCTAATTGCAGAATCCACACCTGTTCCACAGTTCAATAGAATTCAGCTTTGATGGAGGCAGACTTTCAAATAACACACTGCACACACACACGCACAGACACATTGACAACCACCCAGGAGTTCAGTTGGGGTCAAAAATAAAGAAATTAATACAGAGAGCGAGTTTATCAGAAAATAATATTATGGAGAGGAGGAGGGGGGGGGGAAAGGCTGTGTTTTGTGGTCACTGGAAGATTGCTGATGGGTGCATAAATAAGGCATGCTGGAACATCTGTTCTTTGTTGTGCATTCAGCTTTTTAATGTGTTCAAAGAGCAGCTCTGACGCATCGCTGACTACCACTCCCCATCCGAGCTACATTTTACCAGAAAATAATAAACCTTCCTGGTGGGGTGCAGGGAGCCAAGGCATCCGGGCAATGCCATTAATTTGGAAATATCTCTTTTTTTTCTGGGATTTTAAAATCTCTCTCCCTTTGAACATTGCACAAATTTGGGACCCAGCCTAGCATCCCTCTCAGCCTAAACATTAAATCAGTCTGACTATCTAGTGAACCTTCTCTCTCTCTTTTTTTTTTTAAGTCCGTAAAGGAAGGAGGGGGGCAGTGAAGTCAAAGTTTATACACATTTTTCTCATTTTTAATTCTATTAATGTGAGCTCCCACCTACTGGAATTATTTTTACTATGTGCCAGTATTTATTTGTACTGATAAAATTCGGAGGCAGCTGAGGCCCCTGACAGTTGAACAATATTGGCTGGTTATTTTGATACAGTGTGGTAGGCAGCAAAAGATTAAAAAACGGAGCATCCTAAACTGAGAAAAACCAGCTTGAATTCTAAAATAAAATTTTAGCAGCATGGATTGCTCTTGCCATAGGCTATGAGGCTACTATGAATTTCAGATGCATTTCCTGAGCTGTCAATGAGGTGGAAAGATGAGATTGGCATTACGAAGATTTGTTGCGGCTCCATTCAGTGTAACTGCAAGTGAAGGTATAGCAGCATTAAACCGCCACCCAAGAAGAGCTGTTTATGTACATACCATGTAGAAATAGCTCGCCAGACAATCCTAGGACCAGAGTGGGAATTTCTTCATGTCACTCTATTTGGCTTCTGCATCTCCCCCTTTCTGGGTCATAGTTCAGAAGCACCACAATTCCCATTGGCTGCTGGAGGTGGCTTCCATAAAGACACAGACTAAATCTTGTGAGAGGGAGACAGGACCTTTGGGTTTAAGTCTGTCATTTAAACTGTCTTTTCCCCACATTCTTTCTAGGTTTGATGTGTGGACTCTGCTCATCATATTCTTGTCTCAGCCCTTTTCCACAGCATGGGTACCATTGCTTTATGTCAAGGGGAGTGGGTCACCAGCAGGCTCTGCTTCTGGGAAGCATCCTGGGTATAGTGACTCACTCAGAGTTTGAATCTATGATCACAGAAGACAGATGTTTGTGGTTAAATGGGTGGCATGCGTGTGTGTTTTTAAATTCCATTCTTTTGTTGGCTTTGCATGATCTCCTTTTGGGGTAATTTGGGGGTTTACAATGATCAGTATCAAGATAACCTCATCTAAAGATATTTCATTTGATACAGATTAAACCCAATAACCTTATATTTAAAGGTATCTTTGCTGCTTAAAAATCCCACAGAATGACTACTTTCAAAATGGTTCGCCTAAGTGACCATTTCCAAGGGAGTGGTCTACTTTGTGCCTTTCTCTCCACCAGCTTGGAAGTCAATGATGGTTTATAGACAGCTCTAGAAAACTTAACAATCTTAAACTTGGAAGGTGTATTTACTGAACATAACAATTGTTCAGTTAATGAACAAGGACCAAAACTGGTGAGCAATAATTTGGCACTTTGCCCTATTTTACAAATTAAAGATTAGGTGAATCACCAAATTTAACACCAACTCACAAATAAAACTTTATGAAGATGATCTGTGCAATGGCTGCCCCAGCCTATGTGGTGGTAAATGGATTATGATAGTGAGGCCTTCCAGCTCTTAAGGGAAAAAAATACACAAAGTGGGGAAATCTCTAAATGGATTTATGATTCTTAATTATTCCATGAGAAAAACGTTGGTCATTTGTGGTAAAACATTAAGCTGATTTACAAATTTAAGAGTGTATGAGCATGTTCTACAAAGCATTAGCCCTCTGAGATGCTCTCATAAGAAAATATCCTACGTTTAGGCTGTCATTCTCACTGTAGCTCCATCATGAAAATTCAAGAGACATTTTAAATTCTCAAAGAAGTTGCCCCTTCAAAAAGACATCTGCTATCACTCATTATTTAATTCAATATTTATTGTGTTTTAACTAGATGCCCAACACTATGCAAGGTGCACAACTACAGCATAATCCCTGCCTTTACAGAGCTTACATTCTAACAAGTGAGACTGAGAATAAATAAGTTAACAAATGAACTTAAAGTAAAATGAAATAGCCCGGCTGGAGTGGCTCAGTGGTTGAATGTCTACCTATGGACTAGGAGTTCGTAGTTCAATTCCTGGTTGGGGCACATGCAGGGTTGCGGGCTCGATCCCTAGTGTTGGGTATGCAGGAGGCAGCCGATCGATAATTTTCTCTCATCATTGATGTTTCTATCTCTCTCGCCCTCTTCCTTCCTCTCTGAATTAAGAAAAATATAATTTTAAAAATTAAATAAAATGAAATGAAATAAGTACAGATTATCTTACAATTCTAGGAAGGAAATGATCTGGGAAGTATAATAGAGAAAAGTCAGGACTAACTAAAAATGAGTGGCTAGGGACATCCCCTCTGAGTAGGTGATATCTAAGCTGGAAGGATTTTCTTGGACCTAACAGAAGGACTGTGCTAAGGGAGAGAGGAGCCTAGATGAAGGTGGAGATGTAAGCAGAGACCAGATCATGTGGGGCTTTGTTGGCCATGATTAGAGTTTAGATTTTATTCTAAGATCAGTGAGAAACAACTGAAGAATATTAATATTAACAGGGGACTAACATGATCTGCTTTACATTTTACAGTAGTTTATTACATTTAATAATGGCTTTCAGGCTTCTGGCTTTAGTAATTGGATGGGCAGTTAATGTCATTACTGAGATAGGGAAGACTTGGGCAGGACCTGATTTATGGGGGAAGATCAAGAGTTCCTGATGAGACATCCAAGGGAAATGTCAAGAAGACACTTAGGATACATGAATCTTCAATGTAGAGGCAATGTTTGGTAAGGAGAGAAAATTGGGGAGTTGACAGCATATCAAGGACACAAGGGTGGTTGGGATCATCTGGGGATGAAGTACAAATAGAGAAGAGATCCCAGGACTGAGCTCAGTAGAACCCCAATAGTTAAAGGTGGAAAAGAGAGAGAAGTCAGCGATCAAAAGGAGAAGGAGCAGTCCAAGAGGTGAAAAAAGCAACCAATAACATGTGAGGCCACAGAGGAGAGTTTTCAAAAATGAAAGGAGTGGCCAACTCAGCAGAATACAGCTTCATTCCAGATGGGGCACAAATTAATTTACAGTTCTCAGTATGCAAAACACAGAGTTTATTCTTGTATTATTATTTATGAATTATTGTATTGTTTTCCATGTGAACAACTGTACACCTACTTTTGCCCTACTCTGAATTTAAGCAGGAACAAAAAATATTTTCTGGACTTGGAAATGTAGAGATTGTTGGTGATTGCTCACGATCAGTTACAGGGGGAATTGTGGGGAAATGAAGCCACTTTGGAGTAGAGTCAAGGCTGTTGAGAACAGGAAGAAGTAGAGAGAGGGTTTATAAAAGCTTTTGGAGGAGTTTTTCTATGAAGGAGTTAAGGAAATAGAGGTATGGAGGGGGAAGTGGGGTTTAGAAAAGGTTTATTAAAGATAAGAGATAGTAGAGCTCATTGAAATGATACAGTTTAAAAAAAAAAAGGATTGGTGATGCAGGAAGAATAAGAGAGAAGGAGATGACAGGGGGTGGAGTCTGGAGGGATCATTCTTTCAGGGGAAGAGGTAACTCCACTGCTATGGTTGTGGATGTGGTGATAGAAGATGAAGGCGTTTTCCTCTTTGATGGCTTATGTTTTTGCAATAAAATGTAAAGAATGCTCATTAGCTAATGTCAAGGGGGTGCAGGGAGTGTTAAGGAGAGAATGCTTTTATCATTTAGGGTTCAATTAAAGAAGAAGAATTACTATGGGTGGTTTAAAATAGGGGATTTATTATAGTGATTAGACCTTACGCAGTTGTGGGAACTGATGGGGAAGTCCATGCGAGGCTGTAGATTTTGTATCTGGTATTAGGCCTGGAATCATTTCAGGTCAGCAGGGATGGTGCTTGGGAAGGAAGGTTGGAAAACTGGACATGAAGTGGGAAAGAGCAAGAACAAACAGGAATGCATGGAAACAAACCAGACCCACATGAACCAACTGGAAGCCATGAAGACACATTGAAATCTTTGTCTCTCTCATCACCTCCAACTCAGTGATGAAGGGGTTCTCCTGCACCACAGAGTCATATAAGCACCTGGCCCGGCACTCAGAGAAGCTGAAGGAGGAGAGCTGGTGAAAGCAGGTGCTTGATGACATGGAGCAGGTGCTGGATGAGCCGCAGGTTTAGGCGAGCCAACAAGATGAGGCAGGAGTCCAGTGGCATCGTGTGGGAGCAGTGACTGTGCTTGAATCTCTACACTGACCTTTAGACCCAATGGCTGCTGCATCACTTCTGCCTTCCAAATCCCACACACATTACTTGTGGTCAACTCTAAGCTGCTACTCTCCAGGGAAGGGCATTCTGAGAAACATAGAGCTTAGCTATGTTATTCTAGAGCAGTGGTTCTCAACCTTCCTAATGCCGCGACCCTTTAATACAGTTCCTCGTGTTGTGGTGACCCCCAACCATAAAATTATTTTCGTTGCTACTTCATAACTGTAATTTTGCTACTGTTATGAATCGTAAATATCTGATATGCAGGATGTATTTTCATTGTTACAAATTGAACATAATTAAAGCATAGTGATTAATCACAAAAACAATATGTAATTATATATGTGTTTTCCAATGGTCTTAGGCGACCCCTGTGAAAGGGTCATTCGACCCCCAAAGGGGTCGCGACGCACAGGTTGGCACCCACAGGTTGAGAACCGCTGTTCTAGAAGAACCACCATATGTAATGATGTTTACTTTGAATTTATATTAGTTCACACAAACACTCCATCCATGCTTTTGTTCCGGCCCTCCGGTCCAGTTTAAGAACCCATTGTGGCCCTCGAGTCAAAAAGTTTGCCCACCCCTGGTAGTGGGAGAAATCACCAAGTCCAGTCAAAGGGTTAAGTACTGGGACGGTGACTCAGGCAGGGACTCGGGATTCCAGGGAAGTCTCCTAGCCTGGGATGGGATGGAATGAGGGTAGGGGCTGAGCTGAGTCTTTTTAAAGGAGCAAGAGTCAGTCTGGTGACATGCAGGGGACATGGCACTTCAGACAGAGGGGAGAGCATAAGTAAAAAGAGTAAAAACAGAGGAGAGGACAGCACCGTGATGGCGAACCTTTTGAGCTCGGCGTGTCAGCATTTTGAAAACCCCTAACTTAACTCTGGTGCCGTGTCACATATAGAAATTTTTTGATATTTGCAACCATAGTAAAACAAAGACTTATATTTTTGATATTTATTTTATATATTTAAATGCCATTTAACAAAGAAAAATCAACCAAAAAAAATGAGTTCGCGTGTCACCTCTGACATGCGTGTCATAGGTTCAGCATCACTGCTGTATAGGAACCGTTTCCACAAGTGGGAAGGTGGTGTCCATAGCAGCATGGGGCCATGTGTTTGAAATTCCCCGGGTTTTCATTATGCTGAAACAATTGAGTAAAATACAGGACGGATTCTTCTCCCACCTCTTAGTTACCCTCCACCAAAAAGTGGGCATTCCACAGAGGCATGCACTTAAACTTCAAAGTGATGGCAGGGCCAAAGCCAAAACTTTGTTACATAAGCAACTGTTACGTTGAACAAGCATGTTATGTTGGGTGTAATCGGGAAGCTACTTTACTGTTTATCTACTGTTCCTTTAAATGTATTGTGTAGGGCCAGCTCTTGCCTTGCCCTTACATAAGATCTAGAGCAAGCCCCAAGACTTTGCCAGTCATCTTAGATAATCAAATGTCCTCTGGTCTCTCCAAGTCACAAAATACAGACTCAGGTTTGTAAGTAATATGTTCAGTCAAGTGTAATAACAATAATAATTTTAAAAATCAGGACTGTAAGAAGAAGGGAGGGCCAAGAGGAAACCAGCAATTTCTAACTTGACCAATACGGTTGTGATAATCTAGTTTCCACATCCTTTGGGTTTGTTACTTTAAAGTTGACCCCATTCTTTGATTAAATTTTTTTTCAGATTCTTTGGAGATGCCCCAGGTATCAGACACCTGTGTGCCTTACTTCACATGTTCCTTTTGCTTCAGTCACTGTTGTGAGTACATGGAGGTACCAGGTTTGGACTTGTCTACAACCACACAGGGAGGAGAAGCTGCATGGTGATGGATGAGCACCTGGGCTCAGCATGTGGTGGTCAATGTGATAAGCAGAATATCAGGCATAGCTTGTATAAAGATTATAGGATGGTGGCAGATGCTCCTAGCATTTTCACCGCTAATATAGGGTGGGGCTAAGGTAGGTTTATAGTTTGAGTATGTGAAACACAGAATTTCTTTTTGTATTATCATTTATTAGTTATCGTATTATTTTCCATGTGAACAACTGTAAACCTACTTTTGCTGAATCCCATAGTTTGCTCCATTAAATAGTAGCTTCTGGGATTGTGCTTCCTAGAACTAGAGGAGGCTGTATAGCAGTGATGGTGAACCTTTTGAGCTCGGCGTGTCAGCATTTTGAAAAACCCTAACTTAACTCTGGTGCCGTGTCACATATAGAAATTTTTTGATATTTGCAACCATAGTAAAACAAAGACTTATATTTTTGATATTTATTTTATATATTTAAATGCCATTTAACAAAGAAAAATCAACCAAAAAAAATGAGTTCGCGTGTCACCTCTGACATGCGTGTCATAGGTTCAGCATCACTGCTGTATAGGAACCGTTTCCACAAGTGGGAAGGTGGTGTCCATAGCAGCATGGGGCCATGTGTTTGAAATTCCCCGGGTTTTCATTATGCTGAAACAATTGAGTAAAATACAGGACGGATTCTTCTCCCACCTCTTAGTTACCCTCCACCAAAAAGTGGGCATTCCACAGAGGCATGCACTTAAACTTCAAAGTGATGGCAGGGCCAAAGCCAAAACTTTGTTACATAAGCAACTGTTACGTTGAACAAGCATGTTATGTTGGGTGTAATCGGGAAGCTACTTTACTGTTTATCTACTGTTCCTTTAAATGTATTGTGTAGGGCCAGCTCTTGCCTTGCCCTTACATAAGATCTAGAGCAAGCCCCAAGACTTTGCCAGTCATCTTAGATAATCAAATGTCCTCTGGTCTCTCCAAGTCACAAAATACAGACTCAGGTTTGTAAGTAATATGTTCAGTCAAGTGTAATAACAATAATAATTTTAAAAATCAGGACTGTAAGAAGAAGGGAGGGCCAAGAGGAAACCAGCAATTTCTAACTTGACCAATACGGTTGTGATAATCTAGTTTCCACATCCTTTGGGTTTGTTACTTTAAAGTTGACCCCCTTCTTTGATTGATTTTTTTTTCAGATTCTTTGGAGATGGCCCATGTATCAGACACCTGTGTGCCTTACTTCACATGTTCCTTTTGCTGCAGTCACTGTTGTGACGAGCACAAAGTGCAGGTGTCACCAGGTGCCATCTCACCTCTGGTGCACCAAGCATGTCTTGATTTCTGCGCTAAAATTTTTCTGATGCTGCTGTGTAAACACCTCTGGGAGCGCACTTGAAACTCACATGCCAGTGTGAGGGCATTTAAGCCCTCTGGATAAGTGTTATTTTTTTTATGTGGGCAATTCTGAGGTACATTCTAACCAAGGAGGCCATGGTGGGCTTGAGTCCCAGTGGCCCACAGTCTGCCTAAATAATACACCTGTTTAGACTTTTCGTCTTCTTGTTCTTTCTTGCCCATCCCCCCTCTTTTTTCATTCATTTTCCAAGCTAAGCTACCTGCATGTAAACCTTTGTCCTAGGCTCTCTCTTGGGGTAACCCATATGGGAATTCCACCTACAGTTCCTTTGAAGTGAATAAATGCACCCTCCCTGCTGACCCCTAACTACCTCTTGGGCTCTTGGCACCCTAGGATATACCTTCAACTTCTTTCTGCTAAAATCTTTTTTGCCCTATTTGCAGAACCCTCTCAGACAGTACCTAAGATGAACCCTAGTTCAGCTCTCTGTCTTTGCAAAGGAGCTTGTTTCTGGTTCCCAGGAAACTCTCAAATCATAAGTGACAAAAAACTGGCCATGCAGGCTGATTCCAACATACTTCCCTTTCTTTCTTGTACCACCAGCCAACCTTTCATATATTCAATTTTTCAGGAGTGAGGAAGACACAAAGCTCCCCTGGCTACCAGGCTCAAAGGACTCATATTGAGCTCTCCACGTGGGTCCCTAAAACCCACCCCCTGTCCCTCATGGCCTCCCCTGGGATGGGATTCATAGCATACCAGTAACTCTCCCCAGATTACTTTTCACTTGATCTACCTTTTTCCTTATCTTCTCCATCCTTTTCATGGGATAACAATTGCAATTCATTTAAATTTGTACATATTGTAGTTTAGTTTAGTTTCCCTTTTTATATTTGTTTTAGATTTAATGTATTGGGGTACAGTTTTCAAGAGTACAACTCAATAAAACATCATCTGCATACTGCATCGCATGCCCATCGCCCCAAGCAAAATCTCTTTCCATCCTCATTTCCCCCCTCTTTGCCCACCTTCATCTACTTCCCACCCCCTTTTCCCTCTGGCTACACACACACACACACACACACACACACACACCACATAGATACAGACAACAGTGTGGTGATAACAAGAATTACCAAATTGGTTATCAAAAACAAACATGTCCTCTACACATCCTACATGGAATTAGGAATGTGACCTCTGTTGTCTTAGGACTTTAGCTAAAACTAATTCCAATTTCATATAACTACGTATACAAAGACTAGCAACGTTATGAGTTCTCTGAGTCTCTAAGATCTGATCATTGCGTATAGAATTGTTTGATTGTAATTGACTTTGTGTTATATATGTGTTACATTTAGAATAAGTATACAGACGGAGAATTCCCCGTATTTAAAGAAGAGTTGAGGAGATGACAAAACTTCAAAGGACTCTCACAATGTTAGGAAGTAATCGATTGGAAAATACATACTGAGTTAGTGATGTGTGTTGGCTCATCTACTACTCACGTCCTTGTTTAGTTCTTTGTTGGTGATTAAAATATAATCATTCCCTCATGTAAAGCTGTTTTCACAAGCTTGTTGTAACTCTTTCTGTATTTTGGAGCCACAAAAGAGGAAAAAAAATGATCAAACTGATGAAGAGAGAATAGGGAAATAAATGGAGTAATTATGAACTAGAGTAACAAATCTAACCAAGGAGGCCATGGTGGGCTTGAGTCCCAGTGGCCCACAGTCTGCCTAAATAATACACCTGTTTAGACTTTTCGTCTTCTTGTTCTTTCTTGCCCATCCCCCCTCTTTTTTCATTCATTTTCCAAGCTAAGCTACCTGCATGTATACCTTTGTCCTAGGCTCTCTCTTGGGGTAACCCATACGGAAATTCCACCTACAGTTCCTTTGAAGTGAGTAAATGCACCCTCCCTGCTGACCCCTAACTACCTCTTCGGCTTCTTGGCACCCTAGGATATACCTTCAACTTCTTTCTGCTAAAATCTTTTTTGCTCTATTTGCAGAACCCTCTCAGACAGTACCTAAGATGAGCCCTAGTTCTGCTCTCTGTCTTTGCAAAGGAGCTTGTTTCTGGTTCCCAGGAAACTCTCAAATCATAAGTGACAAAAAACTGGCCATGCAGGCTGATTCCAACATACTTCCCTTTCTTTCTTGTACCACCAGCCAACCTTTCATATATTCAATTTTTCAGGAGTGAGGAAGACACAAAGCTCCCCTGGCTACTAGGCTCAAAGGACTCATATTGAGCTCTCCACGTGGGTCCCTAAAACCCACCCCCTGTCCCTCATGGCCTCCCCTGGGATGGGATTCATAGCATACCAGTAACTCTCCCCAGATTACTTTTCACTTGATCTATCTTTTTCCTTATCTTCTCCATCCTTTTCATGGGATAAGAATTGCAATTCATTTAAATTTGTACATATTGTAGTTTAGTTTAGTTTCCCTTTTTATATTTGTTTTAGATTTAATGTATTGGGGTACAGTTTTCAAGAGTACAACTCAATAAAACATCATCTGCATACTGCATCGCATGCCCATCGCCCCAAGCAAAATCTCTTTCCATCCTCATTTCCCCCCTCTTTGCCCACCTTCATCTACTTCCCACCCCCTTTTCCCTCTGGCTACACACACACACACACACACACACACACACACCACATAGATACAGACAACAGTGTGGTGATAACAAGAATTACCAAATAGGTTATCAAAAACAAACACGTCCTCTACACATCCTACATGGAATTAGGAATGTGACCTCTGTTGTCTTAGGACTTTAGCTAAAACTAATTCCAATTTCATATAACTACGTATACAAAGACTAGCAACGTTATGAGTTCTCTGAGTCTCTAAGATCTGATCATTGCGTATAGAATTGTTTGATTGTAATTGACTCAGACAACAGTGTGGTGATAACAAGAATTACCAAATAGGTTATCAAAAACAAACACGTCCTCTACACATCCTACATGGAATTAGGAATGTGACCTCTGTTGTCTTAGGACTTTAGCTAAAACTAATTCCAATTTCATATAACTACGTATACTATACAAAGGCTAGCAACGTTATGAGTTCTCTGAGTCTCTAAGATTTGATCATTGCGTATAGAATTGTTTGATTGTAATTGACTTTGTGTTATATATGTGTTACATTTAGAATAAGTATACAGATGGAGAATTCCCCGTATTTAAAGAAGAGTCGAGGAGATGACAAAACTTCAAAGGACTCTCACAATGTTAGGAAGTAATCGATTGGAAAATACATACTGAGTTAGTGATGTGTGTTGGCTCATCTACTACTCATGTCCTTGTTTAGTTCTTTGTTGGTGATTAAAATATAATCATTCCCTCATGTAAAGCTGTTTTCACAAGCTTGTTGTAACTCTTTCTGTATTTTGGAGCCACAAAAGAGAGAAAAAAATGATCAAACTGATGAAGAGAGAATAGGGAAATAAATGGAGTAATTATGAACTAGAGTAACAAATACTACTTAGACATGTACCAATTATTTCTGCAAAATTCACAATTTATGGAAAGAAATCCCAATGTTTACATATTGATCAGCTTTTATTCAATCCAGAAGAGAATACTTTCTAATAAAGATTTCTCACTGATTTGGAGGGAAGTGTATTCCACTAAAGTGTTAGATTGCTGCTTTATCTCATCATCTCTTATTTTTTTACCACCACAACAAAAACAGCTTATGTGAAGGAAAATACTGTACTGTCTAAATCTCTTCCTGAATGAATGAGCCTAAATTGTCCAGGTTCTGTTTACTCTCTGGCTATTCATGTTCATGTATTGTCTGAAATGAAAGTGGATTTGAGTAACTTGTACCAAAGCCACTGACAAAGATTTATATGGTTTCACCACAATCATTTGACTTCTCTTTGAACAATGACAGTGACTAATGCTGGCCCTGCCGTGGAGGACGCATTTTTAATCTGATCCATGTTTTACCGAAGGTGATCTTTGGTTCACAGAAATATGGAAGTGAAAAATAAACTTAGAGACCATCTCATCCATTTCCTCCTTATTATGAATGAGAAAACTGAGGCGAGAGAGATTAAGTGAGACGCAGTGGGCTAATGGCAAAGGATTGTCTAGAACTCAAGTCTTCTAATTCCAAATATAGCATCCTTTCCCCCTGCACCATGCTGGGAAGGATAATGCCAATTCGTGCTTGCTCTAAGCCTAAAGAGGCATTAACACATCCTCACTGAAATAGACACATGCTGGTTAAAATACAGTGGGGTGTTCACGTCATAAGTGAAGCACAGGGCTTTTTTATTTCCAAAATGAGAAAGGGAGTCAGATTACGTTTTTACTTTATATTTGCCCAAGAATTCTTTCCCTCATATCTGGTGATCTCAACCAGATAGTGGTAATGATGAACCAAACCAAAGATGCTTATAAATAAGCGTTTGTTCTTCCTAGTTATCCATGAGTATCACCAGAAGCTGGTGCGCTAGAATGTCCACATAAACATCTGGAGCATTACCCTACCAGAAAGATCATCAGTCTAATTAATCAATCTATTCACACTGTAACTGAAATTGCAATTTTCCATTCTAGTTCCCAATTCTGGATGAAATGCAACTATATCTTTATTGTTAATCACTTTCCACTTAGGGTCGTAGTGGTTACCCTACCTACAAATATGAATTTTTTGCATTTGTAAAGAAAAGATGTCGTTTCAAAGTATCTGTATGTAGCTAAAGAGGGCTAAGTAGCTTTGTTGCTTGAAGAGGTCCTTGTGCACCAGCAAGCCTGCAGCGATGGCCTGGAAGTCAGAGAATGAATAAAGGGAAACCTATGATGCCCCCCACCACAAAGTAAAGCATTTTTATATCTTCTGGGGCCCGAGGAAGATGCCAGTGTGTACGTGGGCATTTCCCCTCTTTTGTAATAGAGATTTGAACTGCACTGTTTCTGAAAATTAGTTTTATCTTGAGTGACATATGGGTTGGGTGAGAGGGCGGTTATCCTCATGAATATTACGGGAGATGAAGCAACATTGCCACTACACGTGGGCGAGGAGAACTTGAAGGAGGCCAGGAATTGAATGCCATGGTGTACCAAGCCTTGTGTAAGAGATATGAAGTGTTCCAGATAGTCACTATCTGATAGTGGGTTAATAGTTGCACTAGGAAGATGTTAGAAAATCTCTCTCTCTCTCTCTCTCTTAGAAGCAATTTAGGAATTGGGGACTACTCTCAGGGAAACTCCATGAAGAGTTTAAGCTTTTATCCTTTATTCTTAGACAGCAATTTTCAACCAGGGGTGATTTTGCCCTTTAAGGACCACTTGGCAACATTTGGAGATATTTTTTTTGTTGTTGTCACAACATGGGCCAAGGTGCTGCTGGCATCTAGTGGGTGGAAGCCAGGGATGACTAAGCAAACTTTAATGCTCAGGACAGTCCCTTACAACAAAGGATTGTATAGAGAGCACCAAATGTCATAGTGCCAAGAAAGAGAAACCCTACCTTAGATTAAGAATAGCCACATTATGCAGCATAATTTAAATTCTTTCCCTTATGGTTGGATTCTGAACCCATCTGTAGAGTGTGTTCTGCACATGGTGTCATGTGTTTATATCACTATGGAAGATGATCGGGAAGGGGGTGTTGGGAAATGGGGTCTTCCCCACATTGCCCCTTCTTGAGGATTACACACTTGGTTGTAGCATAACACCTATGAGGAAAAAAGTCATTGGTTCCAGAAACTAACCAGCTACAGAGGGCTCAATGGCCAACTGTGCCATTTATTTCCGTACTAGAGGCTCGGTGGGGGTCCCTTGGCCTGGCTTGCAGGGATTGGACTGAAACTGGCTCTCCAACATCCCCCAGGGGGTCCCAGATTAAGAGAGGTTGCAGGCTAGCCTGAGGGACCCCACCGGTGCACGATCAGGGCCAGAGGGCTCCAGGGCGTTGTCTGGTCCATCTTGCTGAGTCCCGATGGGCCGGACCCCAGCAGCAAGCTAACCTACCGGTCAGAGCATCTGCCCCCTGGTGGTCAGTGCGTGTCATAGCAACTGGTCGAATGATCAAATGAATGGTCGGACACTTAGCATATTAGGCTTTTATTATATAGGATGAGTGTCTATAATTTTGAGAAAGAAGGAGTCATTCTTTTTATGAGTTAGTGGTTGAGTTCTACATAACAACAGGTTTTCTCTTCTCTTTCTCCAATAGTTGGCTGTGATCACTTGGACACAGGCATAAAACATCATGGGTCATCACCAGCAGCACCAGCAGAGGAGGAAGTTACAATATGGCTCACGATCTACATGACAAGGTAAGATAACTGAGATACCTGGCCCAGTGGCAGCAATGATGGACCCTGGAGAGTCAGGTGAGTCATTCAAAAGTATCGTTCTGGTCTTTAAAGAGCTTACAGTCTCGGATGAGAGATCAAGAAGTGAGCAAACACATTATTAAGTCATATGCTGAATGCTGGTATAGGGATCTGTACACCGGGTTCTGTGGGAGCATAACGAAATGATATATTAAGTATTTCTGGGAAGCAAGATCAAAATGGATGTGACATTTGGGTTGAGTAGTGATGAATGACTGGGAATTTCTCAAAAATACAAGGTTGCAAGGGAAGGAGGTTAAATGCCAGGAATAAAGCATGGCATGTGCAAAGGCAGGGTGTGAGACAATGTGTGGGCATTGTTAATATGCAGGAAGTTCAATATGCATCTTAAGGAGTATGAAATTATACTGAAGATGATAAGATCTAAAGACACAATCTGCATTGGCTGTGATGGTTCAGTGGTTGAGCGTCGACCTATGAAGTAGAAGCTCATGGTTCGATTCCCATTCAGGGCACATGTCTGGGTTGCGGGTTTGATCCTCAGTTGTAGGGTGTACAGGAGGCAGCCAATCAGTGATTCTCTTTCATCATTGATGTTTCCATCTCTCTCTCCCTCTCCCTTCCTCTCTGAAATAAAAATATATTTAAAAATAAAAATAAATGAATTCCAACATAAACACTCTTATAGAATTATGAACAAGTTGGACACCCTAATTGGAGGTCAAAATTTTAATTTAAGCAGGGAGGATAGGGACCAGAATTAAGCAGAGATGGAAAAAAGTTATTAACTCAAAAAATGAAAAAAATAATGTTGTGATAACTATGTTGCCAGGTGGGTACTTGAAACATCAGGGGAATCACTTTGTAAATTATATGATTGTCTAACCACTATGCTGTACACCTGAAACTAATATAAAATAACATTTAATGTCAACTGTAATTGAAAACTAAAACTTTTTTAAATGACAAAAATAGTAGAAAATGCAGAATTTGGTGACTGGTTCAATGCAGGGATTAGTGGAGAGGAAGATGATTGTGTGGATGACATTAGTACCTTCAATCAGGAATCCAAGACTATGGAGGAAAAAATAAAATATAACTGCTTGTCTCAGTAGAAGTATAGTTTTAGAGCATAGAGATAGGGCCAGGCTTCTGGGCATAGATTTGGAGGCAATCAGCATTAGAGTGTTACTTGAGGCTTTGAACATAAATGGGATTGTTTTATGATCTAAGAAGAGAAAAAAGAGGCCTGAGAATGGAATGCTGGGACATTTTGCCCCACCATTTGCATAGAAGGAAAAACCGAAAAGTAGAAAGTAACTGGAAAAAAAAAAGTTCATGGAGGCAGGAGGATAGAACAGAGTGGAGTCATGGAAACAGAGAAGAAGAAAATTTTTATAAAGAAAGCAGTCAGTGTTGCCACATGTAATAGATAATCCAAATGTAAGCTCCCCATTGGGAAGCCAGAGGTCAACTTGGCTTGGGCATGTTGGTGGGGTTGTTATGGCTTAAAATTATGTGGATTTGGAGGGGGGGAGAGAATAGAAAAAGCTAGTGCCAGCTAGTTTCCAGAAACAGAGAAGAAGAAAATTTTATAAAGAAAGCAGTCAGTGTTGCCACATGTAACAGATAATCCAAATGTAAGCTCCCCACTGGGAAGCCAGAGGTCAACTTGGCTTGGGCATGTTGGTGGGGTTGTTATGGCTTAAAATTATGTGGATTTGGAGGAGGGGAGAGAATAGAAAAAGCTAGTGCCAGCTAGTTTCCCATGACCATGGGAGGAAATGTCTGATAGTGATGGGAAAGAAAATGAGTCATGCTTTGAGGGCAATGCGATGTGGAGAAGACATGGGAGAGGTTTGAACATGTTGATGTGCTGAGATGAGAGAGCAAGTAGAGAGAGAACAGCTCATCTGGCTCCTTGGTGCAGTGGCTTTACTGTAACACACAGAAAGCTAGGACCTCAGCTCCCATAGGGTCAGAGTAAATCTCTCATCAGGATGTTATGAACCTGGAAGTCATGGTTCAAATCCTGGTCAGGGCACAAGCTCAGGGTGCAGGTGTGATCCCCAGTGTAGGGAGTGCAGGAGGAAGCTCATCAATGATCCTCTCTCATCATTGACGTTTCTATCTCTCTCCTTTCCTCTCTGAAATCAATAAAAGAGAGGGGGCGGGGGGAGAAAGGAAGAAGAAAGTGAATAGAATATTGAGCACACAGTGGGGTAGGTTCTCTGAAAAAAAAAAAGATGACTTTTATTGGGATAGGAGGAAAGAATTAGTTTGATGTCCAGATTCATCTAGTAGACCACTGGTCCATGGGGAGAAGGTACAAACGTGATGGAGGGAATCTAAATGGCTGCCAATATTCATGATTAAGGTGAGATATCTATCTAGTTTTTTTGGGAAAAAATTCTCCAGCTAAGGGAGATTTTTGAAATACTCAATATAAACACAGGCTTTAGAGGGTGACAAGCCAGTGAGTGCTCAGTGACTTTGAATTATATAAATCTTTTTCTAGGCTTCCATTCCTTCATTTGTACATTGGGGATTATAATAGCATCTATGTGATACCATTTTGTGAAGATTAATGAAATAATACATGTAAAATGGCTGGCACCTCATAGTTACTCATAACTGGGCTAGAAAACAAAAGTGAAAAACAAGGTAGACATTCAGATATATGTATAGACCAGGCCAACTTGGAAACAGGAAAGAATAATCATTGGAATTTATTAGCCAGGATTCTCAGCAAAACACTTCTGAGAGCCACATGGGAGTCCCTCGGTTATGGCTGGCCTCTGGGTAATAGATCTGCATTCACACCCATAATCTAAGCCCCAACAGAGAGACTGCCACAGCTTCTGAGACACATTCTGCTTACTTACAAAGGCATTCCTGCCTTGCTTCTGGTAAAGATGGCATCTTAAGCACAGGTGCCTTCCAAATTCCAATTAAACCGTCAAAGGGAACACGAGGCTTGGGAAATCTTGCATGAGTGCTGGGAGCTAGGGAAGAACACCTTTCACATGCAAAAATGTCAAGTGAGTTTTTGCAAATCAACCCTATTTATGAAAGACACTGGGGCTCACCTATAGAGAGAAGGTTAGGGCCTTGAGAGAAAAAAGTGAAGAAGAGGCTGAGAACATTGGAAGAATTCCCTAAAACAGAGGGTCCCTGGTGGGAGGACAGCTCAGGTCGTTGGCCTTGCAAGGAATTTCCCCTTTGCAGATCCTACAGAACCGGAGGGAAGCCATGGCTTGAGGCTGGGTACTTGTGGTGGCATTATTTGGCCATCAGTTGGGTTATTTATTGAGTAGGGGATTCTCCATTAAGTTGAAAGGCTCCTTTTTAGCCTGTTTTGTGGTAGCAGAAAGAATAAAGGCAGGACCTTCAAGATCTAGCCCCTTGGTGCAGTGGCTTTGCCATAACACACAGAAAGCTAGGGCCTCAGCTCCCATAGGGTCAGAGTAAATCTCTCATCAGGATGTTTAATAACTGGATGGTAAATGTCACACAGCATAAAATCTCAGAGGATGAGAACAAAAACCAAATAAAGTGTGGTGGGATTCAAGAGAAATCTATTCACTCTGTTTTGCAGAGAAATAACAGGCCAGATAAAATAGTCATTATTCAAGGATGAGTAAACAGCCAAAACAAAACCTCATTATGAGGCACATGAAAAAAAATGTGTAACTTTAAGAAATGAACATACAGCACTCAAGAGGCAGAGGAAGTGCATACTTTTGAAAAAGATTTACTATGGGAAATGGGAATAAATTTTAAACAGCATATGTTTTGTGATCTAAATAACATTCAAGGACCCCATGATGCAGGAGATGAAAAATGAGAGAAGAAAAAAAACATATTGAGGTGAGAAGGAAGCTGATTGAGAAACCAGAATATAGGGAGTAAGGTGAAATAAGGAAAATGGTGTAATACTGAATGTGAAATATCAAAATTAAAAATGCATTAGGAGCAATAAAGTATTTAATTGGCAGTGCTCATAATGCAATCTATAATGTAGAAGACAAATTTGAAGCACTCTTCCTGAATTAAAAGAAAACAAAAATGTGATTAAAATGTTTAAAAAAAAGAGAGAGATGATGGATTCAGACAGTAGATATCCCACATGAAGAAAACTAGTGTCCCCAAAGAAGACACGGAACAAAACAAAACAATATTCCTACACATAACTCTGGGTCAAATAGGAGATTAAAAATATAATTACAAAATACTTAGAAAGTTATCATGGTAAACACAGTACATATCAAACCTATGGTTGGGCAAATTTACAAAACATATTTTTACAATTTTTAAATAATAAAAGAAACAAATGAATTAAGCCATTAATTTTAGAAGCTAGAGCAAAACAAAGCAAGCCTAAGGATAAAAGAAGAAGAAATTATTGTAGATGAAAGCAGAAATTAAAATTAACTAAATAAAAAGGAATAGAATCGATAAATAAATTTTAGAGTGGCTCTTTATAAAAAAGCAAACACTAAATAGAACAAAAAGGATAAAATTTACAAACCTGTGTTTATTTTTATCAAGGAAAACAGACAAGAAAAAATTAGGGGTAAGAAAACAGGTGTCATCTTAGATACAAAAACATTTGAAAATCTTGATATAATGAGTTATTCCCATTTATATCAAATATGAATATTAACTGTTGAAGAAACAGAACATTCTGAATAGAACATTGAAAAACAATGTAAACATTTATC
This sequence comes from Myotis brandtii, assembly GCF_000412655.1. Lineage (NCBI taxonomy): Eukaryota > Metazoa > Chordata > Mammalia > Chiroptera > Vespertilionidae > Myotis > Myotis brandtii. The sequence goes on from NW_005356674.1 coordinate 9,479,293, forward strand.
TGTGCAGAAGATTTAAACAAAAATTATTTCAAATTTTAAAAATAGTTTTCTGACTTGTTAAGTCTTCAAGGACATTACAGTACTTGGGGGGGCGAGGGGGGGGGAATCCCAATTCAAATATTGGCCAACTCCAACACCAAAAACTTACAAAATACAAAAACATTTGAAAATCTTGATATAATGAGTTATTCCCATTTATATCAAATATGAATATTAACTGTTGAAGAAACAGAACATTCTGAATAGAACATTGAAAAACAATGTAAACATTTATCTGTGCAGAAGATTTAAACAAAAATTATTTCAAATTTTAAAAATAGTTTTCTGACTTGTTAAGTCTTCAAGGACATTACAATACTTGGGGGGGCGAGGGGGGGGAGGAATCCCAATTCAAATATTGGCCAACTCCAACACCAAAAACTTACAAACTAACACATACAAAAGAGAAAACAACAACAAAGTAGTCTCACAAATATTTAGATTTTGATGCCAAAATATAAACTACAGTACTAAATTTATATAGCTGTTTATGAAACAATGAAAACAGCAAGTTTGTTTCAAGTATGCAAAGATAATTCAATATTATGGATTCATTAATATAAATTTAACATCAATTTGTCATAGATGAAAAAGGAAGTGATTATCCCAAAGTATGCCAAAAATTTTTTGAAAAAATGCAACATCCAGTCTAGCCAGCATGGCTCAGTGGTTTAGTGTTGACCTATGAACCAGGAGGTCAAGGTTCAATTCCAGGTCAGGGCATATGCCTGAGTTGCGGGCTCAGTCCCCAGTAGGGGGTGTGCAGAAGGCAGTATCAGTGATCCTCTATTATTACTGATGCATCTATTTTTAGTAAAAGCACCTGACAATTCTGCCCAGATTATAAATGAAATCTTCTTAAGTTGGTACAGAATATTTCTCTTAATATGTGATAGCTAATAATAAAACTCTAGAAACATTCACTTTAAAAATAACTCAAGGATTTTCCTTATTATAAATATTATTCAACATTGCTCTGCAATTTCTAACCCATGAAATAAGATCAAGCAGAGGAAACAAAATGTTTAGTTCTTTAAGAGGAAGAGGAAACTATTATTATTTACCGATATTATGACTGTCTATCCAGAACTCTCAAAAACAAGGGGGAAAAGCAGTTAAAAAACTAACAGCCTTAATGAAAGATTTAATCTAAGTGACCAATCATAAACCAAATATACAAAATTAATCCATTTTATATGTACAAGCAATAATTAATTAGAAGATTTAATTTAAACATCCCACTCATAATGAAATGAATAAATTATCTAGGAATATATTTAATAAGAAATGTTTAAGACCCACAGGAAGAAAACTACAATATTATGAATTTAAAAGAAGATTTGAATAAATGGAGAGAAACACTACACTTTGCTCCAATTTTAGTTTACTGAAAACTTGTAAAACTGTCACTTTTGGATGGGACCCAGAGCAATGTAATCTGGTTCTACTCATGAACATAGATGCAAAATCCTATGCAAAACAGTATCAAATCAAGTTCAGCAGCATATTAGAGAGTAACACATCTAGAGCAAACAGGGTTTACCCTGGGAAGGCACCGATTGATCAACTTCAGAGCAGAAAACAGGTCTGTCTTGTTCTCATTTATATCCCTGGCATTTATCATAGTTCTTGGGGTATAATAGGTGCTCAGTAAATGTGTTGGCTGAATGAACATTATGCAATATTTTATTTCGCTATAGATTAAAGGAGAAAAATCCATTTAACATTTTTATAGATTCCCCCCCTCCAAAAGCATTTGAGCAAGAAAAGTGTGCTGACTATCATCTTGATATGTCCAAATTTACTGGGAGTCTTGGTTAATAAATTAATAAAGTAAAAAATAAGAACTATGAATTTAGGGGAACAAAGAGACAAAACAGTCATTTTTTCGCAGATGATATCATTTTATACTCAGAAACCCAAAGAAGATGAAGTGATACCTGATAAGTAAAATGGTTCCCAAGATCAACATACAGAATTCGATGGCTTTTCCATGTTCTAGCATTAATGAAATAGCACTTTAATAATTGATCATTCACAATTGTGAGAAAACAATTACATTCTTATAAATGAAACAGAAATATGCCAAGGTCTAGAAAAAATATTATAAAACTTGATGGAACACTTGAATAAATGAAGAAGAAACCATGTTCCTGAGTTATTAAGGTATCACTTCTCTATAACTTATCTCTAAATTCAATTACATCTTCATAAAAATCCTATAGGAATTTTTTGAAAGTAACTCAATAAATCACTTTCAAACTTTGGGTGAAAACAATAAAAGCCTATATACTTTTGAAAAAGAAGAACATGCCATGCCAAACATGAAAATAAACTGTAATCTATAGTAACTAAAAGAGTGCAATTTAGTCAGGAACTGAGAATCAATCAATAGACCAAAAAGAAAAGGAAATTTAGATGCCTACCACATCCCGTTCACTAAAAGTTCATATGCATTAAAAAAAAAGTGAGTTTTTTTTTTCTAAAAAAAATTTAAATATAGAGGACAAAGCTACTGTTTTTATAACTTTGGCATAAAGGCCTTCATAAGCAAGCTATAAAATCCAAAAGACATGAAGTAACAGATGGACAGATTTGCCCACATAAAAATGAAAATATTCTGTATGATAAAAAGCAATATGTAGCTTAAAAGTAGGTTTAGACTCAAACTGTTTTTGTACCATATTTAATAAAGGATTCATAATTAGATGTAAGTAGAAGGGCCTTTAAATAGTTAAAAGAAAAAAAACCAATTTTTTAAATGGACAAAGTTAATGAATAACTTTGGGGGAATCTATAAAGATATTTAACCTCATTAGTGATTGGTTAATAAATTAATAACCAATTACTCCCAGAATATTGACTCAAGAGGAGCCGGGAACAGCATTCTCATGTGCTGCTGGTGGGAGTGGACATTGGTGAAGATAATATCAGAATTAAACATGCAATTTCCCCCAATTGTATTTCTTGGGTTTCCTATTAAGAGAAAATACATGCATATACTTAGACATAGTTTGCACAGCCAAATATTAGATACATCATGTGTGTCTGACATTAGGACTTACCTCTAGTACTATATGGGCAGAAAAAAAAGGAAGACTGTGGGCAGAGAAAAGGAATTCTATAGACCCGTATCTATAGACCCGTATTTATGTAACAAGACCTTGTTACATAAACATGAGCTTCATGAGCTTTAGGACTTTGTTTTGTTCATCCTGCATCCTCATCACTAAGCAATGCTTGGCATGTTGGAGGTTCTCAATCAAAAAATCTCTTGAGTAAATGAGTGTGAAAAAAGCAGGTGCACAAACAATTTAAACGTAACGGTTCTATTAATGTTTGAAACCAAGTAAGTACATATGTTTAAAAGTATAGTAAAGGCATTGGAAATATAACAGGAGACTATTTCCAGTGCTTACTGCTAGGAGTATAGCAGTTGTTGGTGAAAGAATATCTCAATTATACTTTCCTGTGTAACAAATCACTCATTAGAGCAGGAACAGCTTTAGTTATGAGACATTCCTTGGTTGGAAAACCATCTCAGTCACTTACTGTTTAGACTTGTTATGACTTTAATAAATTAACACAGGAATGACGCTTGGTATATGTACCAAATTCAGTGTTTAGTAAAAGTTAACTTTATTGTTCTAGCCAAAAGTAGTTTGTTTATTATTTGTTTGACTAATCATATTAACCTTTTCTGTGGCCATAATGTATATTTTGGGCTGCTGTGCTATTGATCAGAAAATTACAAAAAATACACATTAGAGAAATTTGTAGGATGTGTGAGTATAGCGTGGCAATAAAATTCCTGGTTCTTCTTCACCTTAGAAAGTATAAAGCATGCACTTATCTGCCCAAAGAACTCTCCACAGTGCCTATTCTCAACTAGATAAATGTCTCGTTTCCAGATTTTAGGTTAGTGTAGTTTCAAGGGAAAAAAAAGTCTCTGTCCAAATTGAATGCATGCCCCCCTCCATCTCTCTTTCTAAAGCACCTTGGTATTATGGCCGGCATCTAGAAAATTTGACATTTACATTGAAACCCTCCTCAGGATTCACAGTGCAGTTCTCTTTTCTCATGCCTAGATGGTGAGCAAGGGCTCATAAAATGCATATCACATCATTATATTATGTTTAAACATTTTTATTTCTCCAGAGAATTTAAAATATACAAACATGTGACTCTGTGAGGAAATGATCCAAAAAAGATTACAAATACAGCCATAAATGTCAAAGTTCCTAAAACATTTCACTGGCTCTATCTTCAGAAGAAAGTGTTTACACAGAGAGCACACGCCAGCGTGTTTTATTATTGTTATTGTGGGCCTTAAATGTTACAAATGCAATCTGTTTGACATACCCATAAACGATGGTCTCCGCAAACCTGTAGGAATCACCTCTAACGCTGGGGGCTGATCCGCCAGAGAGACTCTGTAAGGCCTGGGCCACTGGCTCTCCAGGCAAACAAGATATTGCCATCGCCAGGAGGCAATTAGCAATTCCTCTTCAGGATTTATCTTCATAAATGTTCAATTTTAAAATGTTGCCTGTTTCACTTGTAGATTTTCTAGGAAGTTGTACATAGTAAGTGGTTCGTCATCGTTTGCTTTCTGTTTGACCCATTCAGGATGATCAAGATTTCTTTTCTTAAAAAAAATAGGAAAGGAAGAAGGTAGGAGAAGAGAGAGGAGGGGTATGAAGAGTGAAAAAGGAGGGGGGAAGGGAGCAGGGGGAAGGAGGAGGAGAAGGAGATGCTGTCCAGTGTAGACTTGTGGTATCTAGCTGGTTTCTTCCTTCTTGGTTTCTCTTTCCCGCTGGTGGGTCAGCAGTAAATTACATCTTGTCAGGCCCATGCTCTCTTCCAATGGAAACTGCTCCAGCTCCTGCTCCTTCCTGTTGTACAATGAGAATCCCCTCCCCTAACCTATACCCAATACCAATGCCTCTAGAGCTGTTGCTACCCAGTAGAAATGTAATGTCAGCCACATATGGGATTGTACATTTTCCCGTGTCCACATTAAGAAAGGTTAAAAGAAAGGTGAAATTAATTTGAATAATGCATCTAATTTAAGCCAATATTTCCAAAATAGTATCATATCAACTTGTCATCAATATACAAAGAAAATATTTTACATTCTGTTTTTATACTGACTTTTTGAAATCCAAGGTGTATTTTGCACTTATAGTATATCTCCATGAAAGCTAGCCACGTTTCCATTATATTCTATCTTCCTATTGCTTCCTATTCTTCTTTAAAATAAGCCTCCTTTAACCTAAACCAGCTTGAATTGGGCTCTGCTTTTTAAAAACCTAACAAAGCTGAATACAACAGCAAGGGGAGGGTTTGGTCACATTGTCTTATTTGCTTATTTCCTGTGTTTCAAGGAATTATTTGGAATGGCACCCTACTATTTTTATTCAACTATGTGCTGTTGGAGATGTTTGGGATTATATGTGCTTTATGGGATGATAGAGCTTAACTTTATTTTTCCTATCCATTTCTATGCGATGTTACATTTTGTTTGCAAAAATACGGGCACAGTGCAATTTTTCATTAGGCAATTCAAGTTCCTCTTAACAATGCCCTTTGAGACTATTATGAAAGTTGTTAACATTAAACTGCCCTAGCGAAGTGCTGTTTTTGATACCGTATAATTTCATTAATTTAAATCCAAGTAAAGATCAAATTTTCCAATTCATCTAAGCCATTTATTAGCCCTAGCTTTCTTGGTGATTAACTTTGATGACAATAGCATTTCATGCAATGTTCAAACATGAAACTCTGCTTCTTACATTATAGTGGGGTTATTTTTTGGTAAACATTTTATTCCAGAGGAGTTTAGAGAAACCACAAGTCTGTGAGTTAATGACTCAAGCCTCAGTTTACCTATTAATTAAATGGAAGAGTCTCTTGACTGTAAAATGTGCTGAAAACAACAGAACTTAATTATACCTATGAGTGGTGGATGGATGCAGTATGTCACAAGTATCATGATTGTTTTAAAAATCATTGTAATGCCATTGATAATATTGAAAGATTAAGATAATTGCTTGGGGGAAATGAACACTTTTTATTTCTGTAACTTATCCTAATTGTAATTATTTCCTTGTATGTCCAGCAGGGTTGGGACTAGAATCTTGGATGCAAAATCCAAGGGATTCCCCAAAACTCAGTAATCAAGATAAATAATTTTTAAATAAAATATTTTTTAAAATACAAATTAATGTCAAAATTTACGATGAAAGAAAGCAGAATTTTAAATAAAGACAGGATCAGAGATCATAGTGAGCAGAGAACACTGTTCCCAGACCTTTAGTAAGATTTAGTTATCAAACCACATGACTACAGTTTGCATATTAAATTCAGGAGCTTTTATCATACATAGAACTCAATCAATTCTAAGCTCTTAAGTAATCACTGGGTTTTAATATCTTTTCTTACATATTGTTGTTCTCCTCTCAATCTTCACACTTTGGGGTTCTCCCCAAATATTATATTAGGAAATTCAAATGTGTTTCTCTCCTCAGATCAGAATTAAAGTAGTACGTAGTCTGTTTGTGCTGCATAAATTCTAAATAACTGTGAAACCTACTTTTAGGCAGAGTATAAATAACGTGGTTGAGAATAGAAATCTATGAATAGTGCTTTGCGTGAAAGGACGGTGTAGCCAACTTCACTCCATTGAGGTGACATTAAACAAGATGAGCCTGTTTTATTTCATACAGAGGAATGACCAAATTAAGCATGAGAAAGTGTGAGAAGATTTTCAATCGTGACTTTTTTCCAGCTTGGATTTTTACTCTGCTGTACTGCCAGAACTAGAATTTTCAAGAGCCACCCTCTCTTTCATGAGCCCTGGAAAAATGAGTTTGATCTAGACCTGATTTTATTAGTGGCCTTAGGATGCTTTGTGGATTTCATCACTGATCTGGATGTTCATGCCAAACGGGAAGAAGGAAGTAGTAAGCATGGTTAATCTGGGGTCTAAAAGCCAAGCCAGCACTTACGCTTCCTAATTAGTTGGGATGTCATTAAAATGCAGATTCTTGGATGGGAACTGACAGTCTGCATTTCTAACAAGTTCACCGAACTTTGAATAGGAAGGATCTATGCTTTTGTGAATTTCTATTGTTGCTTTTGAGACTGAAGTCTAAGAGATTACTCTGTTGGAAATATAAATTAAGTTGCTCTCGCTAGAACATGTTTTTGAGAATAGGAATTTTGTCTTGTTTGTTCCTCTACCTAGTGCTTAGAACTTTACAGGGCATATTGAAGATACTTAAATCTTGTTGGTTATTGTTGAATGAATGAATAAATGAAATTTGGGGTCACTTTTAGAACAGGGTTTCTTAATTTCTTTTTTGGTGCCATATATCCGATCTCTTTGGCAACATGGTAAAAACTATGGACCCCTTCTCAGGACAATTTTTTTAAATGCATAAAGTAAAATGGATAGCGATTACAAAGAAACCAATGATATGAAATTATAGTTATCAAAACCTGTAAAAGTCAAATGTGTAATGTAATAATGTACATGCTTTTAAAAAACAAAATCTAGCAGTAGACCTAATAATTACTATAATTTTGAATAAGTGATGAGTATAAACAATGTTTTCAGATATCTGCAACAACTGTAATTTAATAGGAAAATATCTGTGATTTCTTTTGGAGATAAAGAGACAGGTACTACTAATAGTACTCTAGGTTGTTGCCTATATTCATAATTGGAGTATATGGTCAATTTCAGTTGGAGGTAAGTGGAAATAATGTTGTGATTGTTCTCACATTCAAATTCACAGACATCCTAAATTCTCTTCATGACCCTCTTGGGGTCTGTGAACACCAGCTTAAGAACCTGCTCTTGGACTGTCTACTGGTCTTATCGAGCTTTTCCTAGGTTGGCTAAGTATTTTCATAAATTAAAGTAATATTATGAAATTTAAATTTCACACATTATCAAGCTTTTCCAATGGTGGCTAAATATTATTTCATGAAAATAAAAAGAGAATGATGCTTAGGATGCTTTTATTTTATTCAACAAAGTATCTAGTGCCAGGCATACTATTCCATTTTTTTTAACAGTAAAAATCTGAAGTTGCTCTTTCCAGTGATTATTTTCCTCCCTTCCATTCATGGCTTTGGCAGTGACAAAAGTATAATGAGTGCCCATATTCACTGAGTAAACAACTCACAAATGCAACTCCGTAAAGTGCATTCCCAGGAAACAGATCCATAAACCTGGTAAGCGCACCAAGACCCGTCAGGAATGTTTGAACTAAATCTTAATTTGTTATTCACGAACACTTCACATGGCCCTCTAAATGAGTTATGTGCTGTCTCATTGACAAGAACTGTAACAGACTGCACATCGGAGAGATGGAACTGGGCTTGTGGGATTGTTTTATGGAACAATTTCACAGGTGTTAACCATAGAGGTGGGCTGAAGAGTTTCAACGGAGGGAAGGGAATTCTGAGCCTGGAGTTACTCAAACACCTGTTGGCAAGTTGTATTCTTTCCTCTACCTTATTTCCTTTGTAATAATTTTGTAGGGTCACTTTGTTGGTCTTTTCCTTTAGAAGTCAGAGAGTGAGGGGAGGAAGGGGAGTGAAGAAATAGAAGAAAGAAAAAGAAGAGGGAACTAGCAAGGATTCAAGTCTGGCCCAGTGCCAATGACAACCTAACCCCTAGAACAGAGGTCTCACACACCATTGTTTGTTTTATATTCCATTCTTTGTCCCACCACCATTCATGAACATGGCATTTGAATGCTCTTGGGCAGTAAGATGCAGGTAATCGCTTAATAACCAGCTCTTTGAGGGTGTAAGATAGGTGGGAACCCTGATTTGTAGTTTTTGCCAGTTTCTGTGGTGTTAATGGCTGATTTCAAGCTACCACGTTGAGGACACTGAAAAGGGGATTCAGGAAGAGAGGCGTGCAATTGGCTCTGGGGCACCTGCGAGCCTGCTCCAGCAGAGCTCCTTTCAGCAGGGCGAGCCCTCTCTGGGGTTCCCACCTCTTCATGGCGCCTCACTCTGCCAGTGCCCCCTCTTCCCCACACGCGGGTCCCAGCCCACACAGGAATTCATGACTTCTGCCTGGAGCTTTTCTGGGTGCCTGACACTGGTGACAAAGTCAGAGTGAGGAAAGTGGGGACTATATTGAGGTGTGAGCAGAGACTTTCATTCATCGTGTTGGAAAGCAGAGGGATTTGGCAGAAAACACCAAGAACTGAGCCTGTCATGCAGCAGCTCCAGGAAGTCAGTGGCTCAGGTGTCACGTGACTGGCTACCTGTGTCTGTTTGTCCATCTATTAAAAGCGCTGGGAGGTCTAAATGAAAGGTGGAGAGTACGTTGAAAATATAACGGGGCCACACAGAAAGAAAAAGTAGTAGTATTATTTCTTTCCTTCAGCTTCCCCACTCTCCGAAAGGAGACATTGTGTAAGGCTTGGATGCTATTTCCATCTTTTCACACTTCTTCTCGAGGTAATTGTCAGTGGGCTTCCGAGATCTGATATAAATGTGCGGGTGGTGTGGAAACTGATCGAGAGGCAGAGATTTATATTAAAAATTATATACGTGTATTTTACCACCCATTTTAATGTTGCGATTTTGGTGATGATCCAGTAGCTTAAAAGGAAATAAAGATTTCAAGAAGATATTAGTTAAAAAAATCATATCATATGTCTCTTTGCTTCACATTGAGAACAAAAAATAAAACCCATGATTACTGGTGGTGATGCTTAGAAAAGACGTGAAAGGTTTTGTTCAGACTTCCCACATCAAGAGATCATGGCCAGTCATCCATCGTGAGATTGCGAAGCCCTATCGAGTTCCAAACCAGTTACCAAAGAATAGCCCCATCTTCCCTCCTGCCCAGCATATACTTCCCTCCCTCCTGATTTATAGAGACGCTCTGTTAGGGAGGGAGTAATGACGCCAGCTGTGTGTTTCTCCATAGCTCACTGCTCTCTCCCCTCACCTCATCCCCCATGAAGTTACTATCAACACCCTGGTGACCTTAACTGGGCTCCTAACAGGAAGTTGGGGATGCTGGTTTATCTCCATGGCCCTCTCTTCCTTCAGTCCTCATTCTAGCTGTTAGCCATCCCCTGCCCTGCCTGATAGCAGAGGAGTAAAGTAGCATGCAGCAAGATTTCAGTACGCATTTAGAGTACTTCAGGGAGATAAACAGTAAGCCAGATTTAAATAACGGTGATAGGAATTCTAGAAGCCATATCCTACTACTTTGTAGTAGGTGCATTATCTCATTTAATTTCTCCTTCAGATGCCTCTGGTCTGGGGGGCGAGTGGGTCTGAAGACAGATTCTTATGGACATTTAGGCAAAAGAAGCAACAGTGAGAAATGAACTTCCTGCGCTAGAGTTTCCAGGCTTGGCACCGACCTCCGAGGCCCAGCCTGGCCAACTTGGACTCATCTTCTAAGACTCATCCCAGACATTGTAACGTTCAGGAACCTTCCACGCTAGGTTCCCACTGGCACCTCTCTAAGTGCACTCCTCTGTTCATTGCAGTTGCCACAGTGCAGGGTCCCCAATGCCATTTGTTTGCCTTGTATATAGTAAGCGCTCAGAAATGTTTAAAGAAAGCAAGGTTTGGAGTAGGAAGATATGCATCCGTGGGGAAACCGAGATGTAAACAAGATATTTGTAGGGGGGGAGGGTGAATCATTTTGTTCAGCTAAGGTCTGACTTCCAGGTAAACAGGAAATAAGGGCCATGGGAGGACAGTAGTTGGAAGCCAGCCTGCAGAGGAATTTAGCCCTGATGCAACCGTGAACATGGACGTGCGGTGCATGCTGAAGGCTCAGACGCATGCCAGGTTGTCTTGCAAAGCCACAATTCCCAAGAGTCCTGATAGACACACTAGGAAGGACTGAAGACAGCTTTTGGCCTTCACTTGGGACTGCCTCATTCAGCTGTCTTTCGGACGGAAAGGGGAGCCTGTGTTCTGAGGGGCGAGCCCGTTGTAAGGCAGATTCTTATGGACACTCAGGCAAAAGAAGCAGCAGTGAGAAGTGGAGCTGCTGTTTCCATTTCGCCATCATTCCTTGGCAATACAGTTCAACTCCATATAAGTTACTTTCAGTAAATTATCGACGGCATCAGGAAATGTGGCATTTTCCCTTTTCATGGTTAAAGTTCATCTTTCATGAAAATCATGTGCAGGTGCTTCATTAGCTAGTGGGCCAAACAGCTTGGTACCTCAGACAACGCCTGTGTTTTAGATTCTTTGTTCTCTCATTAAACACTTATAAGGAAGGTTACTCCATTTCTTCTATGTATACAAGCCCTCTCTCTCTCTCTCATACACACACATGCTCACATACCCTTATGTCATCACGCTGTCTCTTTAGTATCATCTACAGCAAGCCTGCCTTGTATTTTTTTTAAATATGTTTTTATTGATTTCAGAGAGAAAGAGAGAGGGATAGATAGAAACATTAATGATAATCATTGATCAGTTGCCTCCTGCATGGCCCCTACTGGGGATCGAGCCCGATACCCGGGCATGTGCCCTGACCTGGAGTAGAACTATGACCTCCTGGTTTATAAGTCAACACTCAACTACTGAGCCATACTGGCCAGGCCTGTCCTATATTTTATAAAATTTTGACCTCATGGCTGTTGTTGCTGGCTTAGTAAAAAAGGCCACAAGAAATTATCTTGGGCATCAGAAGCAGCTAACCATAAGCCTGTACTGCTTCTTCAACCCCCTTCCCCTACTCTCCCCTTTAAGAAAGCCTGCCCCTTTCTATCTAATTTGTTATCTTAAGGACTTTGCTATTTTCCCCTTAAGGGGAGAGAAAAGAAACTCACTCTTCAAGATGTTACTTTGTTTACTCCAGTTAATTATTTAAGAGGATTCTTTAAGCCCTCACCACTCAACCTTTTCAATTCCACACAGAAACAAAGATAATTTAGAGGGTTGGGGATCGTTATGCAAATTGAGACTTTCAGAGCTGAAAAGGGCACACGCCAGCGCCAGCCCAGGGAGGGTTGGACACCAGGGCACAGTGGCGTTCCGTAGCTCGTGATGACGGGAATTCGGGCCACAAACCTGGAGCCATGTGTTGAACATGTAAACAAATTTTAATAATACAGCATTAATGTATTGCTTCTGCAGATTATTTCTAAGACCGACGTGCTGACTTGTACATGTATAATACATAAACACATCCATAAAAGATTAATGCCTTCGGAGGCGTACTGTCACCCACAACACTGCCTGTTGACACATTTTCCCTCTTCTTACCGCTGCTTCCCGGAGGAGTCATGGTGTCAAGGTGGCGGAATTAAGAATGACACCGGGGGAATGGTCAGAACATGAACTTTTCAAAACTTCTGTGTCACTTAGACATTTGGGTAGGCATTCGGTTTAACCGTGGTGATCACGAATGTGGCTTTAGTTCATTTTGAATTACCAATAGGAGCAGCAAAAGACTCTGTCTACACTCCAAGGGCAAATCACACTGAATTCAAAAGCTATTATGCGGAGTCCCCTAAATGTTTTGGCTAAAAGCATTTTGCACCATTTGACAGAACATACTAGTAGTCCATCTTAAAGAAAAATTCCAACCCACACATTCCTTTCAGAATGAACCTTATAGAGAAGGAGAAGAATAGAGCAAGAGTGGTTATTATCATTATTTTTTTTTAAAAGGATCTGACTCCTAAAGTTTGGGAACACACGATTCCTTCTCTCTTTGTTCCAGCAGCTGAGACAAGAGCCCTGCCTTAGTGAGAACTCAGATGTCTGAGGATAAGCTCTTAATTCCTTACAGGAAAAAGGGACACCCAGACACACATTCAAATCATTTCCTCTTCATCCTTTGCTGATTGGAAACTAGACTCACTCATACTTTGGCTTTTTTGAAAAGCATTTGAATAGTATACACTCTGCTTTTTTCAACTTCTTCTCTTCATCCTTTGCTGATTGGAAATTAGACTCACTCATAGTTCGGCTTTTTTTAAAAAAGGCATTTGAATAGTATACACTCTGCTTTTTTCAACTTCTGTGTGTCTGTTGCAGAAATGGAAGTTGAAACTAGCCAGCTCCATCCGTCGTCTACCCTCCAACAGTCTCTGAAATTTCTGTTCCTCTCTGGATAGTGGATGTTCAGTCATTTTGCAGCACTCAGCTCAGCTCTAATAACAACTCGATTATGGCCCTGTGGCCTTTTCCATAACATTTATTTTCAGGTCTGCCATGTGTTGGGCATCCATAACAGCCGGGCTGACTATCTCTCTGTGGCTCCAAAGGCGTCGGCAGTGAGAGGGGATCTGGGCTCCTGCAAAGTGTGATGGAGTTGGCTGCAGTTCATGTGACAAGCTCGGATTATGGTCCTTTGTCCAGAGCAGGCATGAAAGAAGCGGAAAGGCTTGATATTGGGCCTGCTTCCTAAGGACGTGTAAAGGGCCATTTGTGGTGATTTTTTTAGACTAAAGCTCAGCTTTTTCTCCATTCTGAAGCTCTGTCCATTAGGTCGGCAGCTTGCTTTACTGGGAATTTTTTGGAATCAATACTTATTAAAGAAACTTATTGCTCAAGTACAGCTGGTTCCATCTTATGCCTGAAACTAACATTTGGACAGCACCTTAGAAATATATCTTCTTTGGAATCAATTATGATCACAGTCCCTAGAATCTGGGTCCAGTATCTTTTCATGGAAATCTGAAAATCATGTGCTTAGAGGCAGGTATAGCACATTACCTATATCTATCAGTGAGTGATTAACTAATTAATAGATCTTACCTCTTTTTTTAAACTTAATAACTATTTTTATCTAATCATTGCACTTATCAAAAGCTTTGATCATACCAAAAGGATATGTGAAAATTCCTAAAACATTAGCCTTGAGAAAAAGGAAGTATAATTATAATTTATCAGTGTTTCTAGACTCCCTGTTTTAATATTTGTATAGTGCCTAGGAGAGCAGCCATTTATATATATAAAAGCCTAAGCGACCCTTACGACGGAACGACTGGAACTACTGGAATGACTGGTCTCTATATCGTGCACTGACCACCAAGGGGCAGACACTTAAAGCAGGAGCTACCCCCGGCCCGCAGGCCCTGATTGCCGGATGGAGCCTGCCGGCCAACCTCCTGGTTCCTCCCCACCTCCCCAAGCGGTGAGAATGCGGGGTGTCTGCTGAGCTCGCTCTCACTCCCCCTGCTACCCTCCCCCGGGATGCCAGGGCTCACGCACCAGGGAAGCCTACATGCTCAGCTGCCGTGCGCCCACGAGGAGCCTGGCCCACACCCATGCCGCCTCTTCTGAGTGAGCTGGGCCGCAGCCGCCAAGACTGTAGGGGCCGGTCGGACTCCCTGTGGGTTTGGGCAGGTGCTGGTCTGCAAGGCCAGCCGGGAGAGAGTGCGCTGCCTGCCCAGCTTCCGTGTGGTGCCACTGGAAGCCCAGAGGCCCACACTGCGCCCCGGCCTGTGTCTGGCCATGCTCACTGCATCTCTGCATGGGGACTCGGGTGCCGTGACTTAGATGAAGGGGGGTGCGTGGGGGCCCAGTGGCCCAGGTGCTGCCCAGGGCCCAGAGGTCATCTGGGACCTGCCCTTCCACTCCAGATGCTCACACTTTGATCACTGGCCAGGCTTAGGGACCGCACCCGTGCAAGAATTTCGTGCACTGGGCCTCTAGTCTTACCTAATAATAGACAAACATGCAAATTGACCGTACCTTTGCTACACCCAAGCCACACCCACCAGCCAATCAGAGCGACTATATGCAAATTAACCCAACCAAGATGGCAGATGGCAGCCACGGAGCTGGAGCGAGCAGGAGGCTTGCTTGCCCCTGGAATGGAAGAAGCCAAGCTTCCCGGCCAGCTGCTGCCTCCTCTCAAGGCAACAAAGTTTCAATTATAGAAGGTAAATAAACCCCAGATACCTGCTTCCAGTCGCCATGGCCACAGAGCTGGAGCGAATAAAAAAAACAACCAAAAAAAGTAAGGGCTGGGAGCTTCGGTCGTGGGGGGGCTTGGTCAGTCTGAAAACAGCCATCAGCCCCTACCCAGGCTGGCCAGGCACCCCAGTACAGACCCCCACCCTGAACCAGGACACCCTTCAGGGCAAACCAGTCGGCCCCCACCCGTGCACCAGGCCTCTATTCTGTATAATAAAAGGGTAATATGCAAATTGACCCTAACAGCAGAATGACTGGGAATGACTGGTCACTCTGACACACACTGACCACCAGGGGGCAGATGCTCAATGCAGGAGCTGCCCCCTGGTGGTCAGTGCACTCCCACAGGGGGAGCTCTGCTCAGCCACAAGCCAGGCTGATGGCTGCCAGCACAGTGGTGGTGGCGGGAGCCTCTCCTGCCTCCTCAGCAGCACTAAGGATGTCTGACTGCAGCTTAGTCTGCTCCCTGCTGGCAAGTGGACATCCCCTGAGGGCTCCTGGGCTGCCAGAGGAATGTCTGACTGCCAGCTTGGGCCCGGTCCCCCAGGGAGCGGGCCTAAGTCAGCAGGTGGACATCCTCTGAGGGGTCCCAGACTGCAAGAGGGCATAGGCTGGGCTGAGGGACTCCCCCGAGTGCACAAATTTTTGTGCACCGGGCCTCTAGTCTTTAAATAAACATACTACTGAGACTATTGAAGCAATTGACAGACAGTATATCAACCTGCTGATCACAATGGTTAACTGATGTCCAAAAAGCAAAATGTCCAACCAGCCCAATCGGAGGCGGGGTCAGCTGGCCAACCTCCAGAGGCCCCTCCCCTAAGCTGGCCCACCCCCGATTGGCCCCCCACCCTGATCAGGCATGGGGACTACTGGCTAATCTGCAGCTTTTTCCCCAGGCCGGCCCAACCCCCAATTGGTGCCCCCCCACCCTAATGGGGGGTGGGGCACGCCAACCTCCATGGCCCTGATTGGGGCCAGGGCCAGCTGGCCAACCTCCTGTGGCCCCGCCCTGTGGCTGGCCTGGCTCTGATTGGCCCCAATCGGGGCAGGCCGGTCGACCCCATCCATGCACGAATCCATGCACTGGGCCTCTAGTCATATCTATAAAACGCCCTCATGCTTTCATTGTGTTTGACCAACAACTGGGCACCATCACCTAGCCAAGTTGCCACATAGCATTTAAACATCACAGTACTCATCACTAGTGGCCATACACAGGCATTGATTTACTTGTTTATAATCAATCTCCTTCACTAGCACGCAAGGGCCATGAAAGTGAAAATTTTATCTCTTTGATTCAACACCATATTCCAGTACCTATGGTGGTACCCGACAATGGTAGACGCTGGATAAATGCATGCATTGGCCTTCTTTCTTGTCTTACGTGAAACAACTTCCTTTGATCAGAGTCACAGACAGTATTTTGATAGTTCAGCTATTGAACAAAGAAGTATCATCCCTGAGAAGTTACAGAAAATAGCCCTTCTGATGTGCCATTATGTATTTGTGCACATTCTCAAGGTGGGCAGGAGACCTGGTAATAGAAGAAAAAGCTGACAACTGATAAGAAAGAGCTAGTCAATTTTAATCAACCATTGTTTTGAACATCAATTATTTAATTTGAACTCGAAAGAAGAAAACTATTGGACATTAATTTTCTGTTTTGCAAAATAATAAGACAAGTCCTATACCAAATATCATTCATAATAAAAATATAGCACATCAAAAGGCCTATTCAACTACTGAAGTTATAATTTAATTTTAACTTTGAGGTTTTGGGGGGTTATATAACCAAGTTGATAATTTTGATTAAACATTTTAAGAACTTCATATCTGTCTTTATGAAAAGATTTTTTTTTCTTCGTTAATTTGATAGAGTGAGAGAAGATGGAAGTCTCAAGCATCAAGGGACTGTGAAGTTTTAGGCCAGGCACCTGGCAGAAAGTAGGCCAGAGCATGCTCTAGGGGTGAAGTCAGGTGGGTTTGAGATTACACTTTTTCCCAGTTGTAGTGTGGCTTTGCCAAAGCAAGATTGAGAAAGTCAGGCTTCCCAGACAGTAGAAACACTTCAGCATATTCGATCTTGATAGCTATTAAGATATTTTGTGACCCTACGGGTGTGGGGATTTGAGAATGGGACTAATATTCTGGGAGTAGGAAATCTTATGGATACCTTTTTAAGTTAGTCATGTGAGATTCATGGACTTCAGCTTGATAATAATGATATCAAAGATTTTTAAAACTTGCACGTTCTTTGACCTTCCAATTCCATACTTAGGAACTGATTTAAAATATTGAAGGGTGTGTGCAAAGTCTTAGTTACATGGCTATTGAGTGAACATTGTTTAGAAGAGTAAAATTTTGGAAATAATCTAAATAGCCAGTGTTAGGGGATTGGTTAACTACATTGTGGTACATTCTGCCTCCAGATTATTGTGCATCCATTTAAGAGAGAAGATGAAGGAAAATACACGGCACAATAGAAAGATGTTTAAGATATATATTTTAAATTTAAAAATCCAAATAGAAATCATATGTACAGTAGTATCTCACTTTTTTAAAGCAGGTATAGAAATAAAATATTGTAAAATTATACATAATTCTAATAGTAAATAGCCTCAGATGTAGGCTTATGGATGATAATATATTTTTTATCTGTAGTTTCTTTGTTTTTTATACTGTTTGTATTACTTTTGTAAAGAGAAAAGGTAGAAGTTATTAAAAATTGCCAACCTTTGATTTAGTAGGTCCTGACTGGTTATGAGTGATTTATTCTGCATGCTTTCATGTATTATTATGGTCATTTTCTCTTCCAGGACATCTCACAGACTGACTTGAAGGTAAAATTATACTTGAAGATACAATTTTTTAAAACCACTACATTTTTTTTAAAAATGATATTTTATAAGACACTAAGGAACTGCCTTAAAATACCTCATTTTAAAATATTCTAAACTTCTTTTAAGAATTGCAACTGGATCTTTCTTTTTTTTTTTCTGTTGTGATGATAGTCTTGGGCAGCAGATCCTACACTCAGCCAGGGAAGAAACATTTGTAGGGGCACATTTAGGTAATTTTGAAATGGTTAAGCCTAAATGGAGCATAATAGTTTGAACACATAGGATCGAGTAACTGTTTTTAATGTTGTTGCATTTAAGACACCAAAGGGATATGTCACAATCTTAGAATTATGAAAATTTGGGAATTTAGAGTTGGGTAACACTGGTTGGATCTTTTATCATCATTTTGTAGATAGGAGACCAGTGACCCACTCAGGCTAAATGATGCATTTGAGACCCAGACTCAGTAAATGTCAAAGCCAGGATTAGATTTCTGATCCTCTAACTCAGCGGTTCTCAACCTGTGGGTCACGACCCCTTTGGGGGTCCAACGACCCTTTCACAGGGGTCACCTAAGACCATCGGAAAACACATATATAATTACATATTGTTTTATGATTAATCACCATGCTTTAATTATGTTCAATTTGTAACAATGAAATTGGGGGTCACCACAACATGAAGAACTATATTAAAGTGCCACGGCATTAGGAAGGTTGAGAACTACTGCTCTAACTGGTAGCTTTTCACAGAATCAGGGTTCAAGTACCAGGACTGTGCCGTAAGTATATAATCTTAAGCACGCTATTTAGCATCCCTGAACCATGATATTCTTATCTGTAAAGGGTATACAATATTTACTTGTAGAGTTGTGGAAGCAATGAAATAACTTAAATAAATAGCCTAGCATTGTGTCTAGGATGTAGTAGGTGTTGAAAAAATTGTAGCTATTATTAGTACTAGTATTATTCATCTGAGATCCAGAAGAAAGTTGGATTTATAAGGTGGAGCTTGGAAGAGAGGTTTGAGCTCGTCTAAGGAGTTCTCTGCATGGTGGTGGCATTTGGAACCAGAAAGATATATGTTGTCAGAAAGCATAGAGAGAAGGGAGAAGCACTGAGGATAGAACCTTGAGTAAAGCTACATTGGGAGTTTAAAAGATAGATGAGAAACTAGTTAAAAAGATGAAAGGACCAAGATGGTGTAGGATCACAGAAACCAAGGGAGCAGCGGCCCCTGGGTTTGCCATTTTCATTGGTAATAATTGAGCAAATGGTTTTTCTTGGAAGAGAAGTTGAATTCAGATGAAAAAGAGGAAAAAATAGAGTAGTATGTGTTGAGATAGTTTTCAATGAATTTGGTTGTAAAAGAAGGGCCAGTGTACATTGCTAATTGAAGATGGTTATAGGATCAAGGAAAGATTTTACTTTTTTTTTAATATATTTTTTTATTGATTAAGATATTACATATGTGTC
>NW_005356674.1:9498623-9526528 GCF_000412655.1 Myotis brandtii
ACCCCCCCCCCCCCGTTGTCCGTGTCCATTGGTTAGACCTATATGCTTGCATGTAAGTCCTTTGGTTGATTGGGAAAGATTTTACTTTTTAAACGTAAGGAAGATCAGAGCATGCAGAGGAATTGGCAATAAAAGGTTGACCTAATAGAAAGAGATATGGGAGATGAGATTAATAACAGCTGAAGTTGTAACAATAGGATAGGTCATAGGATAAGATTGAGTGAGTCTTGATAGAGAAGAGAAATCTCTTCCTCTGATAGAGTGCTTAGGGAAACTGAGGGCAGAGTGGTTTTGAGGTGAACAGGAGAGAAAAGGAGGATTCTTTTATTGTATGCTCTCGGTCTTCTGGACAATCTAAGCAATCAGGTCTCTTCTCTCTAATGAAGAGCCAGGGGCAGGAGTAAAGCTACATTGGGAGTTTAAAAGATAGATGAGAAACTAGTTAAAAAGATGAAAGAGAGAGTGAAAAGGTTTGGGACCAATCACTGGAGGGAATTTGACAGAACCGACTGGAGAGCAACAGAATATGTTGGTGTCAGCTAGAGGCCCACCTGCGGTCAAACAGCATGTCTGTGTGGGAGACCTCATCAGCCCAATATCAATATCTTGACCTCCTGGGATCTGACATTCCACACTGTTTCCAGGAAGTGCATTTTGAAAACATCAAGGGAGCAAGAGGTCTAGGCTGAAGAAGAGAGAAGGGATATCAGGACCGTGGTTTTGAGGCTAGAAGCGGCCACAAGGTATAGGAAGTGTGCTCATGGACACCTGGTGGCCGGACTGGGGAGAGTGAGTGAGTGAGTGGGTGGGTTTGGGCAGTGGACTAGTTCTGAGAGAGCGTGTTTAAGGTCTGTGACTGGGGTGCAGTGAGGCAGAGATCAGAGAGTTTGGGACCGAGCAGGTTAAGAATCTGAAGCCAGAGGCTCCATCCATATCCGCAGCTGAGACTGGGCACCAGCAGAAGGCTGGGAGTCAGGGCCCCTCAACTGGATGTCAGAATGGCGTGGAATGCCCTGAGTTAGGGGCCCTTTAAGCATCCTCAGCTCTGCTCACTGTCCCACCCACACAGAGACTTTGGGTGTCTCCTCCCAGTAATCCTGACAGGCTGGTATTTAGGGTCCTGGTAGTCCTATTCATCTCAAGAGACCCTGCGCTTCTGGGTGTCCCTGCACTTCTGGGTGTCCCTGCACTTCTGGGTGTCCCTGCGGGGAGACAATGTGCCTACCTACATTTCCCCTGAAGTGCTCGTTTGCTCGCTGCCCGCATTCCCCAATACCATCAGCCTCCCTGTTGTGCCAGCCTGTGCCTCTCATTCACAGCAGAGTGTGATGCCACTATCCATTTTGCAGTCTCTGTACACATCAAAACAAACAAACAGAGACCCAACACACCCCAGCAGGCGCATTGTCAGGGAATTAGCTCCCATGCTGGCGTAGCCAGACGAATTCAGATAAGAACAGCTTAAAATAAATCCTTCCAGGCAAACTGGTCACAGGCCAGAGCCATGGGATCACTTCTTACTACATCCACATGCTGTACCCATGTGCTGTTATCCTAAAAGATGTTAGTTTCCTATTTTAAAAGGAGCCAGAGGTAACAGGGCAGTGGATTACAATTGCCTTCTCCCGACAGAAAGCTGAGATAGTTGAGGAGGCGTTTGGTTGAGGAGGCGGACAGCATGGCTGAACATTCAAGAGCACCTGTTCGTGATGGTTTTCCACCTCCAGGTAAATAGAAATGTGAGCTGCTTCCGCTGGAGGCTTCTGCCTCCTGCAAACATTAGCCACGTGCAGCGGTTGGCAGGCATTCCATTCCTAGGTCAAGACTGTGGTTCCCTCCTCCACGACCTTGAAAGCTGCCCATGAACGCTCCTTGAGACGTTGGAACCAGTTTAACATAGTAAACATCTTTGGGGACTACCGCAGTCATTTCAGAAAGAAAAATAATGTCCACATTATAGTTAGCTCTGGTGGATTGGAAGCTGGTGTCTACGTTATTTTTCCATACCTCTTCCTTCAGGGAAACCTGAGTCTAGCACTGTGACATTGCATAGGCCAGTGTCAGATGATTATTATGAGTGTTAATTTCAACATTCCCATGAATGGCTGTGTGGATAGACGGTGACTCAGCAAGGGAACAAGGTGTAGAACCAGGAGTAAGATGAGTGCTTCTCAGCTGGTGATGCAGACACTATGTACGAGCCTCATTTATGGCTGTCCTGATTTCTGAGTGATTTTTTACAAATTGGAAGTCATCTTGATTGTCTAAAAAGTGAAAATGGTTATCGTGCGGCAAGCTCTGATCCATTTCATTTATTCTAAACCTACCTTTCTATATCAAAAACATGTTCTTTCTCTTAGTTCTCCTAATTCCCAATCCAGGGGACCTCAATCTATTCTGAATTGAGTTGTAAAGTTGGGCAGGAGTATGGCAAAATATAAAGAGGCTGTGTTTATTGGGTCAGACAGATCTGCATTTAAATCTCAACTCAGTCACTGGTAGTCTTGAGCAAGTCATTTAACCTCTAGTGCTTTCGTTTTGTCCTCTCTAAAAATATCCTAACATTTTCTACCTTGCAGGGTTACTGTGTGGATTAAATGAAATAATGTATATAAAACAGTTACTACAGTGCTTGTTTGATAGTAGGAATAGTAATGTTTGAGAGTAAGAAATAGTCATGAACGCTGACTATATAGGAGGCATGGTGCTAACTTCTTTATGCAGAGTAGCTCATTTAATCCTCACAACAAACCTATGGCATCA
Source organism: Myotis brandtii (assembly GCF_000412655.1). Taxonomy (NCBI): domain Eukaryota; kingdom Metazoa; phylum Chordata; class Mammalia; order Chiroptera; family Vespertilionidae; genus Myotis; species Myotis brandtii. The sequence goes on from NW_005356674.1 coordinate 9,501,387, forward strand.
TACATATTATGAAGATTTATTTTTCACACAGAAACACAAAAAGGCCTGGCATGTTAGTGGTAAGAGGAGAGGTATACAAATAAACCATTTGTATAGAAAAAAAAATTGTGAGGATGCCCTGGCTGGTGTGGTTCACTGGTTGAGCATCATCCTATGCACTGAAAGGTTGCCAGTTTGATTCCTGGTCAGGGCACCTGCTTAGGTTTTGGATTTGGTCCCTAGTTGGGGTGCATGCTGGAGGCAACTGATGGATGTTTCTCTCCCACATTGATGTTTCTCTCTCTCTCTACCTAAAATCAATTTTAAGAAAACATTAAAAAGTGTGATGAAGATGGTGATAGTGATGGTTGTGGTGGTTGTGGTTGTGGTGATGGTAGCAACTACAGTTGTTGAATGCTTGATAAGTACCAGGTTCTGTGCTAATTTTTAAAATATGCATTAGCGTGCTCATGCCTTACAATAACTATAAAGTTTAATCTTTAGCCCAGTTTACTAGTATACTAAAGAAAACAGAAGTACAGAGGAGATTAAAAACATGCTTAAGATCACATTGGCCGGCAGGAACTTGAATTTAGCTCTCTGTGACTTCAGAAACTGTGGTCTTAACTACTGGCCAGTGATTCTCAAAGTAGCATCAGCATCGCCTGAGAATATATAAGAAAGGCAAATTGTCGGCCCCACCCAGACCTACCGATTTATACTAAAGAAAACAGAAGTACAGAGGAGATTAAAAACATGCTTAAGATCACATTGGCCGGCAGGAACTTGAATTTAGCTCTCTGTGACTTCAGAAACTGTGGTCTTAACTACTGGCCAGTGATTCTCAAAGTAGCATCAGCATCGCCTGAGAATATATAAGAAAGGCAAATTGTCGGCCCCACCCAGACCTACCGAATCAGAAACTGTAGGGGTAGAGTCCAGTGATCTGTGCGTTAACGAGCTTTCTAGGTGATTCTGATGCAAGATCAGGTTTGAGAGCCCGGCACTAGCCTATATTGCCTCCCTTCAAGGAGGCTTGGAGAAAGCAATGCACGGAATGGATTTGGATTGATCTGAAATCCGATGGATTTAGGCTTTGTTTCTGGCTGTCTCCAGAGCAAATTCCCATCATCCCATTCTGCCCTCCAGCACTCCCCCACCCATTGCTATGTGGTACCAGTGACAGAACCTATAGGAGTAATATTTGTTGCTGGTGAGCCGCTCCTGATAGAGATGACAGGCAAGGTTATGCCTCCCATCTTATTAGCTGTGTGTGGGTAATTGAGTCAACTTCTCTGTACCTCAGTTTCCTCAGCTGTCTATTGGAGATAATCACATCACCTATTCCAAGTGGATGGAATGAAGATTAAGTGTGGCAATCTCTGTGTCAAGTGTGAGCTCTGAGCTTAGCACTCCATAACTACTTGAGAAACATTTACTACTTTTATTAGGAAAAAATATCCTTTCTGAAGAGTTGGGCCTCGTTCTAAAAAATGGATTTAGGGCGAGTAAAAGTTTACATTCTAATTTACAGAGAGAAACCTCAGAGAAGAACAGTCAGTGGCATGAGTACCCTGTTTCCCAGGTCCTGTCCATTTCAGGAAAGCCTGTGTGGGAAGTAACTAACTGTGATTAGTCTATTCTAATTTCAGTAAAGGCCGCAGACTGCTTAAACAGGCCGGGGGCAAACCCGGAACTGTGGGTTTAACTGCTCTGAGTCACTAACGAGTGATAGAAAAAGAAATGGATACTCTTTCAAGTACATTTTTTTTCCCTTTTAATTTCACCAGGGCAAACTGCCTCTAAACAGCCCATTAGTTAAAACACTTGAGTAGAACCCAGAAGCAAGGATAATGGGGTTTGTTTCATCAGCCACCCTTTCTCCATACCCAACTGCTTCCCACTTCTATTTAAAGGCAGAGAAAGCTAAATGTGCTCCACGGTGTCGGTGTGGTAAGCGTGCCAACAGCTGAGAGCCTTTGGAGGCACACGTGACCCTGCGAAAAGCGAAGAACATGCAGAAGGCGCTGAGGGAGGGCCTGTGGCTGCCTGAGAGGCGGGTGGATCTTGTGCCCTATTTATTCCCCCTCTATTTTTTATGATCCAGACGATAAACCCCAGGGTGTCTTTTCTAGGGCACCGCATGCCTAGACCCTCCATCATGGGAAACCTGTGGCCGGACTATGACGTCACTAGGGCTTCCCAAGTGAATACTACAGACTGGGTGGCTTACATTTGATTTTCTCACAGTTCTAGAGGTTAGAAGTCTGAGATCAAGGTGTCGGCAGGGTTGGTTCCTTCTGAGGACTGGGAAGTCAAATCTGTTCCGGGCCTCTCCCCCAGCTTCTGGTGGTTTGCTGGCAACTTCTGGCACACCTTGGCTTCTGCAACATCTTCCTATGATGTTCTCTTGTGTGAGTGTCTGTGGCCAGATTTCCATTTTATATGGAGGACTCCAATCACATTGGATTAAGGGCCCACCCTTTACTCCAATATGACCTCATCTCAGCTAAGTACATCCCAAACAATACTGTTTCCAGGAAAGAGCACATTCTGGTGTCCTTGGGTTAGGGCTTCCAGATGTGAATTTTGAGACGCCACAATTCAACTCATGACAGATGGTAAATGAAACTCTAGGTCCACCAAACAGATAGCTCTGGCCTGTTGAAGCAGGATTAGAGCAGTACTCTCAACCGTAATGTCCACATGAATCACATAGGAATCTCATCGAAATTCAGCAAGTCTGGGGTAGGGGACATGATTCTGCATTTTTTGCTACTTGGAGTAGCAAAGGCCCGACAGACCCTCCTGACAGTTCATTCTTACGCCCCGTCTCGCACGTCTACTTGCCAGAGCTTACTGTGCTTCTTCCCAAGGTCTTGCAGGTTCCCCTCCTCACCTGGAGCCATATTTTAGGGGTAGCCACAGTTCAGGGCATACACATGATCAGATGAACAGAATTCAGAAGCTCTTAGAATCATTTCTGTCTGAACCAGTGGAGGCTAGGTGTTGTCTGATGTACAAGTTATTTGCTGCACTGTGTCCACAGCCCCTGGCTCATCCGTGTCATCTTTTAACCTCTATTAGAGCCATGGCCATCGTGGCCTCTGTGGTTTCATTCTCCGGAGATCCCACTGAGTGGGGGACTAGCTGAAGATAGATCAGGCGTCCTTAGAATGCTTTAGTGAATTAATACTCAGACCAGGGAAAAAATGTTTGCGGCATATCACAAACCAAGTGTTAGCCTACAGGATGTATAAAGAAGCTGTGCAAATCGAAGATTCAGAGTGAAGATGGCCAAAAATTATGAGGAGGGAATTCACCTGAGAAGAACCCTAATGACCAATAAACATGAAAATAATTTTGTTCCCATTTGTAATTTGAGAAATTCCAATTAAAGCATTAAGACGATCATTTCTTGATCTTTAGAGAAATAAAGATTTAAAACATTAATTGATGGCAAGAATATGGAGAGAAATTCATGGGCATAAATGTAAATTGGAGGCCACCTTGGCATTACTGCTACATCTGAATGTGTAATTCCTACACCTGTGGTATCTACACTTTTGGTATCTACACCATAGAAACACATGGATACATAAGGGAGCATGTTTAGGGGCATTCATTGAAGTATTTATTCATTATTAATTATAGTAAAAATTGTTGACAATCTAAATGTACTGCAGTAGGGAAATAAAGTATTGTATATATATACCACATAGCTATTAAAATGAATAACAGCAGATAACATTTCTTACCTACTTACAATCTACCAGATCCTGTTCTAAGTGCTTTTCATGTATTAACTCTTTAATATGTCATAGGTACTATCCTTATCCCTATTTTAGAGATGCAGAAACTGAGGCACAGAAAGGTTAAGTATCTTGCTCAAGGTTACCCAGCTGGGACAGAGATGAGATTTGGATCTGTATAACCCAGCTGCATAGGATAAACTCTGAACTATTTCAAGGTACCACATCTAGATTACTAGAATGAGGTGGTCTCAATATCCTGATGTATAAAGACATCTAAGCAATATGATCATATATAATAACATAAATGTGAACATATAAATAATGTAATATACATGTTAGTGAATGAATGAGTCCTAGGATCTCATACCCTCTATGTAAGAAAACTCCAAACAAATACTTTGTGGGAACTTGTGTCTTCATGTAATTGCAGGGAAAAGCTCTGGAATGTGTCACAACGAACTTATCAGCTATTTCTGAAAAGAGGGAAAGGGTGGCTGTGGAGATGATGGGGGTGGTACAAAGGACATTTTTACTTTCATTGGCAGTAAGGTCTTTTGAAAGATTATATGTTAAAGATTGTTTTGTAATTAATATTAATTTTAGAACATTAATTGATGGTATCAATTCTCAGCCCTGCACTGGCTTGGCTCTGCTCTCTCAGAAGCACACAAGCATCCACTAAGCCTTCCCTTTGGCCTGATGGGCAAATCCTTCCCTCCCTCCTCAATCACCCAGCCATTTGAGCAGAGCCATCCTCTAAGCACATTACCTTTGCTTTATCATTCTCACCATCGTCACAGTTTGTTTATCTTTCATGAAGGTGTTATTTATTAGCCTTGTGGTGGTTGTTTATAGATGTTCCCATTATAATTGGGAAGAATATGAAAACTGGAGTTTGAGAGAGGCTCCCAATCTAATGGTTGTAGCATGGTTTAAAGTGGCTTATGTCTGGGAAAGGAGGAGTATTTTCAAAAATTCCTAAGTTCTTCTTGAAATTGCGTGTCTTTCCATGGGCCTAACACAAAATCTTCTCTTTCCCTGATAAATCTAAATGATTTGCTTCTTAAGTATAGTTTATCCTAGTTTATCTCACCTTGTCTACCTATTCCTCCCACCAATTCCCAAACTACTCTCATAATTAAGTGAACACAGACTTGTGAGAAGAAATGGAATTTATAGTTGATTTTTATTTATTGACCAAGCAGATATACTAGGCGATGCTTAACACATACAGACAGTACATTTAAATAGTCACTTTTCATTTTTAGGCTGAAACCAGATGGCCAGTCCTACTTGCTGTTGCATCTAGCACATTCTGGTAGGCTGACCTGGAAAAGGACATGCTTGCAGCATATCCCAGCTCTGGACTCTCCTCCTCTGCACTTATATCAAAGTCGCACAAAGAAAAACCACTTTCCCCAACAAACTCATGCTCATCCTCTAGGACTCATTTTCAGGGATTCTTTTGTGCTTGACCTCTGGGATACATTGAAAAGACATTTTGTGTAATCCCATTAAACACAGCTTTGCTTCTATATTTCTTCCGTAGGCGTTGAAAAGGAAAAAATATATATGCATGCAAAAAAATTGATTTAAACCCGTACCCCATAAAAAACGGATTATAGACCTAAGTATAAGAGTGAAAAAATAAAACTTCTGGGAGAAAAATCTTCATAATTTTGGGTTAGGCAAAGAATTTTTAGCTACTATACCAAAAGCTTGACCCTTAAAAGAAAAAAACTGATAAGTTTGACTTTATTAAACTTGAAAATGTTTGTGCTTCAGAAGATTCCATTAAAACAAGGAAAAGATAGGCTATAGACTAGGCAAAAATATTGGCAAACCATATGTCTAATAAAGGACTTTATTCTGAATATATAAACAAGTATTACAACTTAATAATCAGACAAACAACTCAACTTTAAATTGAGCAAAAGATTTGATAGACATTTCAACAAAGAAACAGAATCATACAAACAGTGACCAAAGGGATTGTTGGATGGGTGAAAAAGGTGAAGGAGAGTCAATAATATTGTGATAAGTTTGCATGGTAACAGACGATTACTAGGATTAGTGGGGTATCCCATTGTAAGGTACAAAAATGTTGAATCACTGTGTTATACACATAAAAGTAAAAGAACTAATAAAATATTGTATACAAACTATACTTAAATTTAAAAAGTTTAGATATGAATGGCTAATAAGCATATAAAATATACTCAACATTATTAGTCATTAGAGAAATAAAAATTAAAATGACAATGAGATACCCCTCTCTACACACTAATAGGCCCTAAAAAAAAAAGACATGCGTTACCAAATGTTGGGAACGATGTGTGTGGAGAAACATGAACCTTCATGCATTGCTGGTGGACACGTAAAATGGTACAGCTATTCTAGGAGCAATTTGGCAGACTCTTTACAAATTAAATAATTTTTCCATACCTCATAGCAATTCCACTTCTAGGAATCTACACTAGTGAAATGAAAACATATGTCCATGCACAAACATGTATGCAAGTGTTCATAACAGCATTATTCACAATAACCCCAAACTAGAAACAATCTACATATCCATCAACTGGTGACTGGATAACCAAGTATGATATATCTATACTGTGGAATGTTAGTTAGCAATAAAAAGAAATTAAGTACTGATGCTTGCTACAACATGGAAGGACATCATAAAACACACCAAGTGAAAGAAGTCAGGTATAAAAGACTGCATATTGTAAGATTCTGTTTATATGAAATGTTTAGAAAAGGCAAATTGATTCAGACGGAAAGCAGGTCAATGGTTGCCTAGGGCTGGGCTGAGTGCAGGGATTAATTGGAAATGAGCGTGAGGAAACTTTGGGGATAATAGAAATTGGAAAACCCTAGAATGGGGTGATGGTTGCAAAACTATAAATTTACTAAAAATAAATGAATTGTATATTTGCGATTGGTGGATTGTTTGATGTGTAAATTACTCCTCAGTAGAGCTATTTTTAAAAAAGAAGACTAATAGTATATTTCCATGTGCCTGGCTGGGACTGGGTCATTTGCTCACTCCAATACTAGCCTAGTTATTTGCTAGCCACATTAACCAAGACCTTTTGTCCCCAGAGAAGTATTTTATTCACTCTAGGGACTGACCAGTGTTCTGTGTCTTGTGTTTTGAAGACAGAGTACCAAAATAGTAAAGGGCAGAGCAGATAAGCAAGATGCCTACTTTATCTTTTGGTGGTTACAATTCCGAGAAAATTCAACTTACAGGAAAAATAGCTGCCAACCTATAGTTACTTAAGGAGCCCTTGATAAGTGCTGCTGACATTTTTGTAGACAAATACTCCCTTCTCAGCCATGGCTGAAACTCTTCCTTCAGATTTATGTGGCCATTTTATACCCTCCCTTCACTGGGAACAGAGGCCCAGCAAGCTTGTTGGTCAATATGGAACCAAGATGGAGTCAGAAGTCATAGATTTGAATTCCAACTCCAACAACTCAGTATTTGGGACTCTATAAAGTTCTCTATGCATATTAGCTGGTATCATAATCTAAAATTTCTACAGTGTTTAAAAATTATTACCAATATAAGTCCATATTTACTATCATCTTGAATTGAACCCGCTATCTCCCCTCCCAAACTTTTAACTTGTCCATTCGTTTTAGGATTTTCTTAAGTCCCAAGGGTAAACTTCATCCTCACATCCTGGCTATTCACCTTTTGACATGCTCTCCCAGTTTCTTTTCTTTGTTCCATTTCAGTGGACACTACTCCAATGAGTTCATTAGCATCTGAGCTTGTGATGGAATCTTTTATTTTGCTTCTTTCTTTTACGCCATTCCTACCACTGTCCTGGATCCAACACTCTCTAGACCAATATACAGTGGCTCGCTCAGACCTCTAGTCTTACTTTCGATTGATTCATCACCTAAACTATAAATTTAGTAAATTTATAGTTTCATCTCATCCAACATGTCCCAGTCTCACTCCTCCCAACATGAATCCCCTTCTCCAAACATACCAACTCCTTTACTGTCCACTCAGTCTTGTCCTCTTGGTTTATGTCAGGAATGCCCTCTTTTTATTTCTAAATGTTCCCTTCGAAGGTTATCTCAAGGCTTGCTTGTAAATGGTGAAGTAAGATCTTGATCCCATATGCTCCTCAACCTATTTTCTTAGACTCATAATGCCTCATGATTCTGAGTTTCCCATTGAGGGTTCTTCCAAGTTATCCCTCTCTTACCAGTTCATCTATATTTCCATTTCCTGGATGTTCAGATCTCGGGTGCTTTTAGGAGCTTAAATGACCTGATAAACTAGTTCGCATTATGAAATAAATAGATAGTCACTTTTGAACCCTCATTTTTAAAAGGGATAGTCTGTGACACAATGCAATAGCCCAATAATCACTAATAATAAAGAATTCCATGCATCTAGAAGGGAAACATGGTGGGAAGTGAGAGGAGTACATAGGAACATCATCCCAATGTCCCTGACATCATTCTTTGTAAGCTTCCACTTAACCCTGCCTTCTAAATCTCTGCCTCACCCTCTGTAGTGTATGTCTGACAGATTTAGGAATCAAAAAGACCTGGATCTAAAGCCTGGCTCTGCCACTGACTAGCTGTGTGACCTTGGGAAAATCACTCAATCTCTCTGGGCCTCACTTCTCTGATCTGTATATTGGGGACCATAATATTTAGCTTGTAGAATGACTGTGAGGGTCAGATAAAATTATATGTATATATGCAAAAGAACTATCAACAGTATCTATCTCAGTAAGATGTGAATACAGAGGTAATCTATTATCTTATGAAGTCTTGTTCTTGAATAATTCCATGAATTCATGTTGTATGTCCTCAGACTGTTCCCAAGAACAGGGACTTTGTTTTCATTTCTTTCTCTTTTCACAATTTTAATAGTTCCCTCCTTTGTGTATATATGTGTATTCCCATCATCTCATAAGGTATCCAATGTTGCTATTCTTCTAAATGAAGCATTAAAATAATCTCGAATTTACATTTAGTTGTAAATTAATATAAATCTATATATAAAGTCAAAACTCAAGAAGTTATTTAATCCACCCAAGAAATACCATTGCCTGGCTTTGTGTTTTTTCTTTTTAAATCCAAAATATTTCTAGTAACATAGTGCATTACCATATGGACTTTTATGAGGTCAGCGTACTTCTAATTACATTCTTATTTCAATCCAGACACTTTCTTCTCTTTTGAATAAAAATACTCAATCTTTTAATTTATCTATTAGTGTTTCCCCATAACAGATTTTAAGTCGGTCTCGTTTTCCAACCAATATGTAATATGAGCCTTTGGGATTAACAGACAAATAAATATTTACTAACAGTGTGTTGTATGTATATGATAGTGTGGTAGTTAAGAGCACAGTTTTGGTTTTGGTTTGAATCTCAGTTCTTACTCTCTCAGAAGTCTTTTGCTTCTCTGCCTTAGTTTCCTCATCAGAAAACTGGAATTGTACGTCAACCTAATAGAGTTAAAATGAGGATAAATGGATATAATGAACATAAAGTGATCAGCACAATGTTCAGCACATAGCAAATTCTCAGTTAGCACTGTATGTATAAAGTCACCATTACAGTAGTCAAATGTTACCCTAGATGCTTTCACATACATCCTCCTCAGGAACCTGGGACTTACCAGGTCCCCGAAATCTTCGGGAAAAGACAGTTGATGGTAACAGTCAGCATTTCTTTGATTCCCTTTCCACTCATTCTGAGGGCCCTTGAGCCACCTTAATTTTTTTTTTCTATTGCTAATTTTTGAAATTGAGGCAAAATGCATATAGCATGAAATTTATCATCTTAATAATTTCTAAGTGTACATTTCAGTAATATATAGTACATTCACATTGTTGTACAACCAATCTCCAGAACTCTTTTCATCTTGCAAAATGAAAACTCCATATTTATTAAACACTAGAAGCCCAGCACGCGATATCGCGTGGCCCTGCCCACCAGCGCGGCCTCACAGCACTCGCATCCCCGCCCACCTGTGCTGGTCTTTGGTCGTTATGGCATTAGGGCTACTGGCTATGTGTATATATATATATGTATATCGATTTCCTTATCCTCTTCCACAGCCCCTGACAACTGTCATTTTACTTTCTATCTTTATGAATTTGACTATTCTAGGTACTTCATATAAGTGGAATATGCAGTATTTGTCTTTTTATGATTGTCTTATTTCACTTAACATAATGTCCTCCAAGTTCATGGTATAGCATATATCAGAATTTCCTTCTTTCTTAGGCTGAATACTATTCCATTGTGTGAATATACCATATTTTATTAATGCATTCATCCATTGATGGACACATGGTTGCCTCTACCTTTTGGCTACTCTAAATAAGGCTGCTATGAAGATGGGTATACAGATAATCTCTTCAAGATCCTGCTTTCAATTCTTTTGAGTATATTCCCAAAACTATAATTGCTGGATCGCATGCTAATTTTATTTTTAATTATTTTATAATATGCTATACTGTTTTTCATAGTGTTAGCCACTCTTTTAGGGTTCCTTCTCAAGTTCGAGGATTCTCAAGGGCTATGACACATGACGTCACAGCTGCCCCATTTCTTCCTCACTTATTCTGCTCACCTAGCGATATCTGCTGTGTCTCTAACATGAGCCAGCGTTTCCCCTGTCCTGCCACTGACCTTGACATCCGCCACAACTGATCTTGTGGGATGTGTTGTCTGTGCCTTGGGTGGTATATGTTGTTACAGCCAAAGCTGCTTATATGGGTCAAGGGTTCTTGAGGGACCACTTTGTGGGCTAAGTACTTTGCTACATTATCTCATTTAATCCCCACGACAGCCTTCTGGAGTGGACCTGAATACTGGCCCCTTAGACCAGTGTGGTTCTGTCAATTGGCTGTACATTAGATTCGTGGTGGTAGTGGTGATTGGTGTGGGGGTGTGTATAAAGGCTTAATATACTCCAATGCAGAATTTTTTAAAAAGCTCTTCAGCTGATGCCTGTATGTAGCTAGCAGCATTGAAGTCACTAAGAGCTTGTCAGAAATGCAGACGCCTTAGCCACACCCTACACCTGCTGAATCAGAACCCTCATTTGAACAAGAACCTGACGGATTTGTGTGCCTGCTCAAGTTTAAGAAGCATGGCCTTAGCCCACAGAACATTTAACTCAGACAAATAAACCCAGTAGAGCACTTAAGCTCCCACTGAGGGTTTTTAAGTGCCTCCAGTCCTGAGCTCACTCATCTCCCTAACAGCACACTACACCTATTTCAGAGATGCGTAAAGAAAGGTATATTTGCAATTTTTAATCATTTGATTTTCATTGTCGGGTATCTAATTTCCAGGCTAATGCATTATGACTCCATAAATAACGCCCTCTCTTATAATCCCTAAACCAATTTCTAAAGTAAAAACCCAGTGCAGTGAGTGAGCAAATGGAGGCATATCCATATAGAGAAGCAGGTCCTTGCCTGTTTTTCTTGTTGCATCTTCTCTTTACCTGATCACCACGAAAAGTGTTTGCTCAGAGGTTTTCTGCGAGCTTCTACTGTGGAGTCCCATCTGCAGGAGCCTTGGCTTCTCCCAAGATTCTTAATACATCGGGTGCATGGAGGACTGGTTTCTTAGCTCTCTCTTCACCTTCCCAGCTTTATGCTAAAACAGTCAATTGATACTCGCCTTTGCCAAACCCACACATTTTGTACAATTAAGTTGCAAGCTTTGTAGTTAGAAAGGGAAGAAGGTTCCTTTATATTCTGTGTGGCCAAAAAGCCTTATTTATGTATTTATGTATGTATGTATGTATTTTTGGATCAGCTAGATCAAGTCAGATTAGCAATTGTCAAGGTATTCAACAAGAAATTGAAGTATTCTATGTAAGGAATGTATAATTCAACAGCTATGATATGTGGGAGTTCTCAAAAGCTCCCAGGGAGGAGGCCTAGAGACAAATTCATCAGTAAGTCACCAGAACAAGAAGTTGTACTGGATGTCAGAAAATGAACCATCAAGGACTATGCCCGAGACAAAAGTAACCAAGCTGAAGGCTTTCTGACCCCCAGGCCTATTAGAGCTCTTTATTTCCCAGGGTATTGTGAGCTAATCTTCTGGAAATGATCTATGCTGAGCTCTATTCGGTGTTCCTGGCCAGGCCACAGCTTTCGGTTTCTGGTGCCCTGGGCCAGTCACAATGCTAACCCAGGCTGGAGTTCCATGGAAGCCAGACCCCATGCCTGGAGCAGATAGGGCAGTGATGGCGAACCTTTTGAGCTCGGCGTGTCAGCATTTTGAAAAACCCTAACTTAACTCTGGTGCCGTGTCACATATAGAAATTGTTTGATATTTGCAACCATAGTAAAACAAAGACTTATATTTTTGATATTTATTTTATATATTTAAATGCCATTTAACAAAGAAAAATCAACCAAAAAAACGAGTTCGCGTGTCACCTCTGACACGCGTGTCATAGGTTCGCCATCACTGAGATAGGGTGTGTCCCTTCAGCTTCCTATTCTACTCTAAGAGTAACTGAGCCTTTCCCCCATTCTTTTTGGAGGAGTGGAATGTATTATCCTTAAGATAAATGTCTATCTTAACACGGGGCTTTGTGAACAAAACCTCACCTCTTTTGAAGGGAGAATATAAAAGGGGGAGGGTGGAACACAGTAGATGTTCGAGTGGAGGGGAGGAGAGCATACACTGCACGCTTGAAGTAAAAATCTATTTGAAATACCCTGCAGGTTACTGAATTTCTCAGAAAATCACTGAATTAGAGAAACAAAGGTCTCTAAAGCGCACAGTCAGGAAAGACGATCTCTGAGATAAATTGCCAGGGGAGGAGAGGTAGGAAGAGCCAGGACTCAGTTGAGTGGTTTAAGGAGAATGGTGCCCACAGCCCATGTTGATCAGCCAGGCACAGGGCAGGCCTGCACCTTGAGGAAAGAGCAGTGTGAATGACTGCAAAGAGCACCAGAGCGCCCAGAAAAATGTCCTAAGCTGGGCGTTGGCCTCCCTTACATTTTGAAAGAGATATGGAGGCTCGAGTTGCAATTGACACCAGTGGCAGCAACAGCAACCAAGGCAGGAGGGTGACGCTCATTATGATGGGCCACACTCTGGGCTTCAGCACCTATGGTTGCAGCCGCAAAGAGAGGATCTGTTGGGGCCAACGGGGTTTGCTTTGACACCAGGTCACCAGCAGTTTCTGGGAGAAGTGCAGTCCTCCAGCCTCAGCAGGACCTATGTGAACAATAGCTCCTCTGTTGATGTGCAGCAAACAGGACTGGTTATTGTGGAGCACTTGTTGCCATCCTTGGAGTTTCCTGGGCATATTGGCAACATAGTGCAGTGAGATATTTTTTTATTAGATTTCTTTTTTTTTAAGGATAAGACTTTACCATCCAGTAAGCATGAGTTCCCTGGCAACTTACTCTTGGGGGAAATTATTACTTCTCTGTTCCCATCTCTAACTTGTAACAATGGGATCATGTGACCTATCCCTGTGATTGTTGTCTGTATTTAGTGAGATATTGTTTTCTAATTCACGAATTCAGTGTCTGGTGCATTAATAGCTGACAAATGATAGAAGTATTCTGAGTATTATTTCTTAAATCTACCTTACCTTCATTTCCTTATCTGTCAAATGGTGTTGCCTCACAAGACTATTAGGAAGAATAAGTAAATACAATTAATAATTAAAAGTGTGCCCTGGCCAGTGTGGCTCAGTTGGTTGTATGTCATCCTGTGCACTGAAGGGTTGTGGGTTTGATTCCTGGTCAGGGCACATACCCAGGTTGGAGGTTCCATCCCTGGTTAGAGCACATATGGGGGCAGTTGATCCATGTTTCTCTCCCACATCGATGTTTCTCTCTCTCCCTCTCTCTTCCTCTCTAAGTTTAATAAAACATCCTTGGGTGAGGATTTAAAAAAAAATAATTCAAAGTGCCTTGGAGAGAAGGCACCGACACTATGTACATTTCTAGAAGCAAAACAAGCCCATCTTCTGCACACACCTCTCCTCCAGCACGCCATAGATTTTTTTTTATGAGGCCTTGCCGCAGAATGATTCAATTTTCTCATTCTGGTGGAACTTCTTTGAAAGGAGAAATACAATGAAACCTTGTTTTATTGCTAGTCTATTCCCACATTCAACATTTTCCTGCCTGTAATGTTCCCAGTTCCTTGAAAAATGAAAACAACATGGTTTCCTGTGTGTGTGTCTCCTTCTTCAAAGAACTCTCCTGCCTGCCCCTGGCAGTGGAGGCCCAGGACTTGTCTCTTTATGCTGTTGTTTAGCAATGTTTTGCATACTCTCTAACAGCATCAGCCTCTCCACCCGCGCGGGTTCTAGCTATTTTGGCAATGGCGGGGATGTTTTTTGTTGTTCGTGTGGAAAGCAGACGTTTCGGCTGCTTCCATTGCAGCTGCTCAGCTTCAGAAAAGAAAGAAATGTGAGGGTCTGAGGCAGACTTCCTTCTTTCTACACCGAGGTTGAGTCTTTGAGGATCAACAATTGTAATGACATTGTGGCTTTAATGTGATCATAAAGCCGTAATTCCGTTGTTTTTTTTAGAAGAACTTTATGGGCTCCGAGGTAATTGTAACACTGCCGATCATTTATTTGACTCACAGCATTCAAATTTGACCCCTAGGTGTCTGGGCCAATAAAGAGTTTAAACGGAAAGCAGAATATTTAATTAGACTTCACTTATAACTATCAGATGAGTTGGGTTAGCTTTGAAATGAAGAGATTCAGTTGCCAAAGAAGGATGCTAATTTTATACATACATGCAGAGAAAGTCCAGAAATAACCTCCTTACAACATGCTACTTGGAAGCCAAGCATTTCAAGTCCACTAAATTAAAAGGCATAAGCAATCCTGGTCAAATTTAGAAAGCTACTAAAATCTTATGAACCAGTTTTTGAAAGCCTATTTTTGAGCAATGCTCTCCACTGGCTTTTACTTAAGTCCAAATGCATAGGTTAAAAATTGTATTCAATTTATATAAGCTTACTAAAGTTGCCCTGCCCTTCTTGGCTCTTAATGGGGATAAGACTTTCCTTAGGGTTATTGTATTTTTTAAAATGTATTTTGATTGAGGAAGGGATAGAGAGATAAAAACATCAGTGATGAGAGAGAATCATTGATCAGCTGCCTCCTGCATGCCCCCTACTGGGGATCAAGCCTGCAACCCAGGCATGTGCCCTGACCAGGAATCAAAGTGTGACACTCAACTACTGAGCCACACTGGCTGGGCAGGGTTATTGTATTCTGATAACAGCAGTTCACTCATTCCATGGCATGTTATATGCCAAAATATTATAGAACATACAATATGGTGCTCCTTATGGAGCAACTTTCCATTTGACAGAGATAATATCTTTACAATCTAATTCCTATACATAAAAGCTTTTAATAAACTGTCTAATTTGGGGGGGGGAATGATTAGTGAGATAAAATGGAATAGAATATGAACACAGAGATATATAAATATATACATACTAGAGGCCCGGTGCACGAATTTGTGCATGGGTGGGGTCCCTCGGCCTGGCTGGTGATCAGGGCCATCTCGCCTCATCCCGATAGGGGCCATTTGGGGCTGGCCAGCCAGGAAGAGGAGCCACGGGAGGTTGGCTGGCCGGCCGGGGGTAGGGATGGTTGGCAAGCCAGCCGGGGGGAGGGACCATGGGAGGTTGGCCAACCGTGGGAGGTTGGCTGGGGGAGCGCATTGACCACCAGGGGACAGCTCCTGCATTGAGCATCTGCCCCCTGTGGTCAGTGCACATCATAGCAACTGGTCAACCAGTCATTCGGTTGACCAGTCATAACGGTTGCTTAGGCTTTTATATATATATAGATTCTTAAGAAGAGAGAAGTTCTGTAAGCAAAGTAAGTTATGTTATAAAAAAGAACAGTGATACTGAGTAAAAGTAATGATTTTACTGGATGCTAGGCATTTATCTAAATGATATATGTATATTATTTACTTTTCACAAACCCCCAATAAGGTAGGTTTTACTATCCCCATTTTGTAGATAAGCAAAGTAACTTACCCAGTGACATATAATGAGCAGAAATTCTGGAATTCAGCCCCTCTTGCATAAGATGACATCAGCATGGACGGAGCAAAGGTGGGAAGAATAGGAAGATACTCCTCTCCCTTTTTGCAGAGAAAGTGAAGTGAGAAGGCAAAAGAATCACCAGAAAATTTTTTACCTTGGCTCCATGTTTATTAAATTTAAACAATATAGGAAAAATTTGATGGTTCCACATATAAAAATAACATGCTAATTCATGATAACTTTAATATTTTTCTTAAATATGAATGTAAAATTTCAAGGATAACCAGCAAAATAATAGAATTAGAGTAACTTCCAAACCAATAGAGGAGGAAATATTCAATAAGAAACAAAGAAATGAAAAAAGTATTGAATAATTTTTGAAAGGGTAAAAAGGAGAAAATAGCATGTAAAAAAGCAGAGAAAAGAACATAGTAGATCCAAGTTCAAACACATTAGTAATTACAATAAATGTATCTGGACAAAATTCTCAAGTTAAAAGACAAAGATTTTTAAAGACAAAGATATTAAAAATTTAGTATTTGCAGCTTACAAAATAATACCAAAAATATAAGAATATGGGAAAACTGAAAATAAAGAGATGGAAAACATATACTCATATACTTATGGTATAACTATAATAGTCACAAATAAAACACATGTTTAGACAAAAAAAATCCTAAGGATAAGAGTACATTAATTTTCTATTACTGTGTCACAAATTACTACAAACTCGGGCTTTTAAAACACTAATTTATTATCTCAGTTTCCATGGGCCAGAGGTCTGGCACAGCTTGACTGGGCTCTGTGTTCAGGATTTCATAAAGTTGACGTTAAGGTATTGGCAAATTGCATCCCCATTTGGAGGCTTGACGAGGGAGAGATTTGCTGCAAGCACCTTCTGGTTCTTAGCAGAGTTGATTTTTTTGTTGCTCTAGGAATGAGGTCTGTGATGTCTTGCTAGACATTAACCAAGGACATTTTCAGCTCCTAGAGGCCACACTCAGGTCCTTGCCCTGTGGTTCCTTCCATGTCAGCATCAGATCTTGTATTAGATCTCTCTCATGCTTCAAGTCTGACTTCTACTTCTGCTCCCAGCCAGAGAAACCTCTTTGCTTTTAAAAGGCTTGTGCGATTAGGGTAGGCCCACTCATATCATCTCCCTTTCTAAAGGTCACTGTGCCATAACATAATCATGGGGTAAAAGCCATCAATTTCACAGCTCTAGGGATTAATGCTGGGTGTGTACGGTACAGCAGTAGAAGATCTTGAGGAACATTTTAGAATTCTGCCAACCACAAAAGGCACTATAGTCAATGGATGTGGGTTATGCCAGGGAAGGGGGTCTAGTCTTGGACTAAAAGGTTCAATTGCCAGAGATATATAAACATCTAAAGGTATATGGCTCACCAAAATATCTAAAAATAAATAAATCGGTATTCTGTAGCTTCAGGGAGAAAATGCCATATCCATGATTATAGCGGAATGTGTCAACATGCCTCTTCCAAATGGCAAAAAAACTAGTAAAGCTAGCCCTGCTCGTGTTGTTCAGTGGTTGAGCATTGGCCCATGAACCAGGAGGTCATGCTTCGATTCCCAGTCAGAGCACATGCTCAAGTTGCGGGCAGCCGGTCATTGATTCTCTCTCATCATTGATGCTTCTATCTCTCTCTCCCTCTCCCTTCTTCTATCTGAAATCAATAAAAATATATTTTAAAAAATTAGTAAAGCTAGACTATTTGGAAAGCACAACTTAAGAAATTTGTGATTCTGGACATTCATGGGATATTGCAATCAAAGAAACACATACTTTTCAAACATACCCATATCCACTGCATCCCAGCAATAAATTTAAAGCTTATGCAAGATGTGAGACTTCCTAGAAAATTTTAACTTACCAAATTTTCTCAAGGTGAATTAGAAAGTCTACATAACCCAGTAATCTGTAAAGAAATTAATTAGGAGTTAAAATAGGTCTACAGAAAAACAAAACCCAAAAAATCCCACTAGTTCCAGATGGGTTCTTTGAGTCTACTAAACTTTCCCTCCCCAAAAATCATTCCAAACCTAACCTAAACTTTCCAGTTTATAGGGGAAAAAAAGATTAAATATTTTCCAATTCAATTTATGAGTCTAGTAAAACTTTAATATCAAAGCCAGACACAGGAGAGTATAAGAGAAGTCATTTTTATATGTGAGCATAGATTTAAAAATTTTAAAAAATACATGGGCAAAATCATTCAAGAAGCATATAAAAAGGTAATGTATCATAATCAAGTTGAATTTATCACACTTACACAAGGACAGTGTAACATTATAAAACCCTATAAATATCAATTATGCCATTAAAAGAGTAAAGAAAAATATATTTGATCTTCTGGATATATATAAAATAGGCATCTGATAAATTTCCTCAGCAAAATATATATTAAAATTAGCCTGATAAAAACTGTTACAGAAAAGGTAAAGCAAATATCTTTCTTAATGTGGAGAATATTCCTTTAAAGTCAGGAACAAGATAAGAATGCCTCTACCCATTTTATTTAAGAATAAATAGTTTTAATTCCTAGCCAGTGGAATAAAACAAGAAAAGGGACAGAAGTTGTAAGGGCCAAAGAGAAAGAAACAAAACTGTAATTTTCAAAAACTATGTGCTCTCAATATATAAAAATTTTCACAAATTACAAATTATAATAATAAAAGGGTAATATGCTAATTAGACCAAACATCCTTCTGGACATCATTCCAGATGTCCTTCCTGACAAAGCTGGGGCCAGAGGGAAGCCAGCCTGGTCCCAGGTGCCTGCGGGCGGCCCAAGGGAAGTCAGTCTGGGTTCCGGGTGCTGAAGGGAAGCCCGTGCCGGCAGCTGGGGGAAAGAAGGCCTCCCAGGTGCCTGCGGGCGGCCCAAGGGAAGTCAGCCTGGGTTCCGGGTGCTGAAGGGAAGCCCGTGCTGGCAGCTGGGGGAAAGAAGGCCTACTCTTGCACGAATTTTCATGCATCGGGCCTCCAGTTAGAAATAAGAGCTTAGCAAGATGTATAGATTTGAAATCCTTTTATCAATAAATAAAATTCCTTATCTATCACTCCTTATAAAAATAAATTAAGATTAAAATTTATGTGAAAGACCAAATATGATGCTTTAAAGTAAATATGAGGAATACATTTATGACCTTGAAGTATAGAAATCTTTTTAAAAATAAAACAAAATGGCATTAACTATATAAGAAAGGGTTGACAAATTAAACTACCCTAAAAATAAGACCACCTGCTCATCAAGTTACCATAAAGATTATGAAGATAAGCCACAAAGTTAAAGAAGATAGTTGCAATAAAATGAGCAGAGAATTAATCTTCAGAAAATATAAATAGCATTCACAAATCAATAAAAAATTCAAACAACCCAGTCAATTAAAAAATGGGCAAATAGATGTAATTAGAATATCATATTAAAGCAAAGGCAAATAACACATAAACATTTAAAAATATGGTATTTTAATTCAGGTAAACCCAAGAAACAGACTCTGACATTGAGATTCATGTGCAGGAGAATTATTGTGAAATGCTCTCATAAGATAAAATATAATAATTAGAATAGATATTTGCAATATATAGACCTATATTTGTCATATAATGCATAATATATATGTATCGTATGTTAGAATGTCTATGCAGTATGTATATTACATCCTGATAGGACATTTGGTCTTGTCCATAACATCCACTAAGACATTTGGTTCATGCCAAATGATCCTTGATGTTTGGCCCTACTTAAAATGTCCATTGAGACATTTGTTCCACACCAAAATGTCCTTGTTATTGGATCCTGTTCAAAATGTCTACTGAGACATTTGGTCCATAATTTGTTAAATAATACAAATATATAATTTTGTTAAAATTTTATTTACGTTATTTTTATTGTAATTTCATGATGAATTTTGGATTTCACATTTATTCTTATTTGTCCTCATTATGAAGTTCGACAGGGTTTCTCTTAAGTCAATGAGCAAATGCTGTGAAGTATATATCAAACCAATTATTGGCTTTTTATTTTTATGTCTGTTAACAATATTGTTTATATGAATTTGGTTTTGTTGGTATCGCTTTGAAGTTGGTGGTCGTGTTTAAGTGTGACCACCAAGAACCCAGGTGATAACTTGTTCATTGCCTTGCTGTTCATCTTTTAACACATCAGTAAGTCTTCAAATTATAGGATGATGCACCTCCCTCAGCTTGAAATTTTCTATGCCAGCTTTCCATGGCATTATTCACCCTGTGATTGTCTTTCAGTACTGATCTACAAAAATTCCAAGTTTTAGGTAGAATTCTCAGAGCCTGTTGTCTTCTTCCACCTCTGATATGCCTTCCATGAACATCATCTAGCATAATACATTAGATCAGTGGTTCTCAACCTTCCTAATGCCGCGACCCTTTAATACAGTTCCTCATGTTGTGGTGACCCCCAATTTCATTGTTACAACTTGAACATAATTAAAGCATAGTGATTAATCACAAAAACAATATGTAATTGTATATGTGTTTTCCGGTGGTCTTAGGTGACCTGTGTGAAAGGGTCGTTCGACCCCCAAAGGAGTTGCGACCCACAGTTTGAGAACCGCTGCATTAGATTCTCTACATTTTCTTCTGCATTCCGTTTGACCCCCAAAGGAGTTGCGACCCACAGTTTGAGAACCGCTGCATTAGATTCTCTACATTTTCTTCTGCATTCTTTTGAGAGCCGCTGCATTAGATTCTCTACATTTTCTTCTGCATTCTCTACAATGTACTCAAAGGTTTCATTACATCTTCCGAAGGTACAAAGGGAAGTCCAAACGACATAGATACATGCTTACAGGTATTACTTTTTGTTTTCACACACCTGCATGTTAGATCCAAAGATTTTCTTCACCATGTTGATTGTAAAAAGTGAAACAAGAATCCTTTGCTCAGGCATATGGTAGGAGTAGTCGAATTGTATTCATATTTGCAAAGTCGAAATTCATCATTCACAATGAAGAGCTAACGTCTAGATTTCTTTCCCATGCAAAGGCAAGTACTTTCTCATGTATATATCTGTGTACTCTTGCCCTTCATTGTTAGGTCATAAATCCATGGCATAGTATAAGCCAATACTACAGCATACCCAAAAAATAACTGAGCAAACTGTGCTGGTGCCATCTTGAAGGTCCTATCTCTGGTGCCGTCTTGAAGGTACCATCTCTGAATAAGGTACCATCTCTGGCACTTAAATATCTGATATTGTCATGGGTCATGTAAATAAGAATTCTTTTGTCATGTTGAGCACCAGAATCATGTTTAAGAAATCTTTCTCTGTATCTGGTCACTTTATATTCCTCAAGAATTTCAATTCCATGTAATGAAGTTGGGTTTGGAGGTTAATGTCTGTTTTGAATTCTATTTACTTGCCTTTTTAATGAGTTTCTTTCTGGTAGCATTAATAGGATTTCTTCATCATGAATATCACAGAGAGTTCTTCCAAGTACCTGTGATATCATTGCATTTGGTTTCACTTCTGTGAGTCATTTAACCCATTCAGAGTTAACCCATTTCTTACATCCCGTCTTGAATGATTGTAATGTTATCCAAATTCCAATTAGTTGTACATGGAGCATTGAAGATTCTTCTTTCTTCACACACCAGTATCTTTTCTTCCTATCTCTGGGATGAACTGGTAACTAACATCACTATCATGTAGCCTTGGCTTTTCTTTGTGTGAGTGTACTCTTTCTGCCATATTCCACCTAGAATTTTCAAAGACAGAAGTTCTATTGCCAAGTAACAGAATGGTTACTTGTTTGTTTGTAGCCATCTGACCGGCAGTGAAATTGTCTTACCAAAGAAATCAAACCTGAACTGGATTAAGCCTCTAACATATAGACTATACTGTAAATATTATCTATAATAATAAAAGGGTAATATGCTAATTAGACCGGGCAGCTGGACGACCTTCTGGATGTCCTTCCGGACAACCTTCCAGATGAAGCCGGGGCTGCAAGGGCCTAGGCAAGCTGCTGCGGCTGCTAGGGCCAAGCCCCTTGCACGAATTTCATGCATCGAGCCTCTAGTATACTAATATACAAAAAAGACAAAGGACATAAGAACATGTTAAAGGGCAGCACAGGTATACGATCCACAAAATGTGGACTGTGGGTACCTCTATACAGCAAATGATCATGCAAGGAATATGTGGAAAGGAAATAGCAATGTATGGATCGTATTTGAATTCTGATTCAAACAAACTTTGAAACATCATGAGGCAATTGGAAACATTAACAGTGACTGGATATTTGAAGATATGTTAAGGGAAATAGTGGTATTGTGATTAGGCAACCTGTTTCCCTATCAGGCAGTTAGATTTGAGCTGAAGAACAAAAGGATTTATGGAAAATGCAAAGGAAAGATATGCTAAGGATGCTTTTATTTTTTAAGTTTGCAGGAGGGTATCTATAGAATAACAGCAGTTGTCCTAGGAAAGAATGCAAAGCCGCTTTCTCTCTCAAGATTCTAGGGCTATTCATAAGCTGTTCAACTATTTTATGTCATCAGCAGAGTTCCTCCAGTGAATTACAGCCTTCTATCCACTTTGGGACCATCTATTACAAGATGCAACTAGCAGCCAAGATGCAGTTGGCTCATTTTACTAAGTGTTTTCATAAACAGATTTATAATGAGAGGGAAATGCATTTTGATCCATACTAATCAGGGCTGCAGAGAACACCCCCAAATTATTAGGGAGCTGCTGCTAATACAGGGGCAATTTGCAGGGCCTTCTTCCTACCAGATAGTAGTAACACAGCCCCAACCCTGTGAGCTTTTTAAAATCTACTAAACAATGTGAAGCCACAGTTTCATTTTTTTCCTTTCTGGCTGGAGATGGTGGAAATGTTCATCACCCAGTGTGAAGTAATATGTGAAACAGGTGTTTTATTCCCTAGCAGGTAAAATGGGTTTGATTCCTGTGAGATGTAGACATTTCAAGGCTACCAGCAAGAGGTCCAGATGGTGTGTATTTTCATATCTAATATTATATAAAAGATTTCAAATGTATCCTGACTCTTAACAAAACCATAAATTTACAGCTTATTGCCATGCTGAACAGCTCTGGTAGCTACTAATTAGTATTACTGTTTTTGCTTTGCTCTTCCTGGGATCACTAGCGTATCTGAGCCTTTCATTTTTAGCTTCCGGTAAAAAGACAAAGAATTCCAGGGTAGAAGCCCAGCTCACTTCGGGGCCAGCTGTGTGTAGAACATTAGCTCCTTAGGGGAGACCCAGATGTTTACAGAGCCACGAGGGGAAACCTGGGTCACCCTTTTAAGGAAAAGCACTTTTATCTTTGAGGGCAGAGGCCTTTGCCTGTTTGGTCGTGTTACTATTCCCAAAATACTATTGAACATATTTTAATAATGACACCCATCGCAAGCATTATTGCAAGTTTACTGTGAACCAGGCACTTTGGAGATTGTGCCACATACACTCTTTCACTCAGTTTCCCTGATCACCCTTGGAGATGGCAGTACTATCTCCATGTTACACAGGAGGGAGCTGAGGCTTGGATAACTTCAGTCACTTGCTCAAGAGCCAACTTGGGTCTAACAAGTAGCAGAGCCCTGGGTCTTAATAAGAACAGTTGGCTTCCTCTTTTCTATGTAGCATGGCTGTCCAGAAGGCACAGAGTCCATGTTGCTTAAGGAGCCCTTTGGTAAGCGTTCTGTGGGATTTGTAGATAGCACCATTGTGAAGAGGGGAAGTCAAGTCAATGAAACGGTGGGCAGGGTTGTTTCCATTCTAGAAAGCAATGAGCTGGGTGTAGACAAAGGCTAAGGAGGTAGCCCATGGTTCTTAACAGCCACGGGCAGCATTTAACCTCCTGATCCAGTTCTCCAGCCTCCCACTCTGATGTGCTAATCAGTGTACCAGTCACAGCTCTGTGAAAGGGACACTTTGCTGCTGCTTACGAATATTTAATATGCTCTGCAGACTGGGGAGAAAGAGAAAATATAGGAGCTAATACTTCAGCGGGAAATTCCATGATCTTGGTGTTCATTTTATGGGCAAGCTCTTGTTTTGGTGGAAAAGAGTCAATAGGACTGATTTCTTTGATCCTGATACTCCAAGATTTAAGCTTTGTTGACATCAATCCATGTAAAAATCTCAATTCTGCTTCATCCCTGAGAGCTTGGAGAGGAGAGAGTAATGTACAAAGAATCCGGGCTGCTGTGCCTGCCCCACAGCCTGGCCATGAAGTGGCTTTTGTGATTTCTAGTCAGTCTTCAGTGGGACTTAGTGTTCTTGTCTCCAGAGGTCTTTGTGTGAAGTATGTCCAGGGATTCACATATCTTAGAAAATCAGTAACGTATGCGCAGACCCTTAGCTTAGAAGAGCGGGTTCATCAGAGAAATAATAAAAGTGAAAACACCGGCAAAATTCGCTATGGCCTTACCTGCAATGCAGACCCTGCAATGGAAAAGTCAACATAAGAAAACCCTAAAGAAATCTGGCCACATTTCTCAGTGCGTTTTGTGGAATGAAGTTCATTGTCTTATCTTCATGCTACTTAAGCCTTTGAGGTCATAGAAGCATCGGTATCTTGAATTTCTAGAAGAGCCATGGGACCATTGCTTGAAAAATCAAAGCCTTTCACTTTTAACCCTTCCAGTGACTCTTACACACAAAGAGAGCTTAGCTCTTACTTATCTTTTCAGTCAGGTAATTCTTCTCAAAAGTGAGAAAGATCTTGACCAACAGGGGTGTAAATAGATTTTCCACTTTCCTGCTCCACTGAATTCTGAAGGAATCCCTGTCTTCCTGTTGAGACGCTCAGAGGTCTCCTGGGAAAGGGAGGGATGAACTCGAGAGATGCCCCTAAATCCAATCTCAGAGTGTGGCTGCAGATCCTGCTTCCACTTCTCAGTGATTGTGAGTCTTCCGCCATATCTTCTCCCCCTTCGTCCTGGCAATATTTGTGTTGCACGTTCTTATTCTCTTAATGCCTGAGCAATTTGAAACTCTCATATAGAGGCAATTCCCCGTCCTCCTTCCTAAAGCGCTGTGCTTCCCTTTCAGCTTTTCCGAGGCACATGCTCTGGGGCAGGAACAAGCCCTCCCTGTCAATCCAATTTGTGGGAAGGATTTCCCCAGGTGCGCCCTTTCCATGGTCCCCGTGTTGCTCTGCGCCTGGTTGGCATCCATTTGGAGAGCGTTTGTATTGCTTTTTCATCTCCGAAAAGATGCTCTAGTCACAAACCAGTCATCTGCCTGTTAAGCTGTATTTAGAACAAATCACTCTGAAGCCAAACAATGACGACGACAACAAAAGAGCTA